>NW_007746233.1:12630-13742 GCF_000696425.1 Galeopterus variegatus | reverse complement strand
GGGTGTATTAGTCTGTTTCTATTGCTTATAACAAAATATATGGAACTGGGTGATGTATAAAGAAAACAAAATTTATTGCTTACAGTTTCTGAGGCTGGGAAGTCCAAAGTACAGGGAACACACAGCTGGTGAAGGCCTTGGTGGTGGTGACAGTGACAGCAGAGCATCACATTGCAAAAATGGTGGAGCAGACAGAGCAGAGAGAGCAAGAGGGCAACTTCCTCATTCTCTCTCCTTTTAAAGCCCTCCAAACCATGCCCATGACCACCATTGTTAATCCATTCACTGCAGCACGGTCCTACACTCTAATCACCTCTTCAAGGCACCATCTTTCGGTGACCATAATAGGATTTCTCACTTTCAGCAGTTACAGTGGGGATTAAGCTTCTAATATATGAAACTTTGGGACACAATTCAAGCTTTGGTGAGTTTTAGGGATATAGACAATCCACTACATGGGGCTTGGTGGGAAACTCATTAGATATATCTTTGTATTATATGATTATGATATAAATACACAAAGAATTATGGAAAATACTAAATATTGAAGTTGTGTAAAATTTCCCAGTAAAATATCTTCACAATATTTTACATTTATGATAGTATCAATGTATGCCTGTCTCTCATCCTTGAAACAAGGGAGGGGGGCTCTATTCTATTAAGGTCTCGTGCTTGGTAATCCCAACAGTACTCCATAAAAGAAATTACAGAGCTGTGGACAAAGCAAAGGAGTCAGAAGTGAAAGGGCCAGCCTTCTCTCTTGAAATTTTTACTAACTGTTCTATTGCAGCTNATATTCAGATATTTTAGGGATGGAGTGGGGTTAACTTTTACATATAAAATACATTTCTTCAATTCCTTGGGTTGAGTGTCCCCCAAAAACTTAATTCCCAATGTAACTGTTGAGGGCGGGAAATCCTATTATGACAATCAAAAGGTCAGACCTTGAAGAGATGATTAGGTTGTAGGACTGTGCCATAGTGAATGGCTTAAAAACGGTGGTCAGGAGCTTGGCTGGAGAGCTTTAAAAAGAGAATGAATGAGGAGGTTAAGTCTCTCTATGCTCTACCATTTTTGCAATATGACTTTTTCCTGCCATCACTGTCACCACC
>NW_007746233.1:4794-11892 GCF_000696425.1 Galeopterus variegatus | reverse complement strand
ACTAGAGGCCTAAATGTGTCATACAGCATGTCTCTCAAATGGAGTGTTACACTGGTAGGCTGTGGCTTATTAAAAACACAGGCACTGGCCCATTTGTTATGCTATTTTGCTGAAGGGTGCATAAAGCTCTTATGTGATACACTAAAGGAGAAAACAGGACCACAGTATGTTCAAATCATACTAAGTACACTTTAATCTCAAGTTCCAGATAATGTTAATCCTGCAAGTACTTTCTGAAGTTGGATTTAATTTTCATAATTTAATAAGGTACACAAAAACTTAATAACATATAAGAATGTTCAAGCATCCCATAGTGCAGACTTCAAGTATAAGCAAAAATTACTCAAGGTTTTAGGACGGTCTTCAAACCTTAGAACAAACACCCCATGAGATCTTTAATGTCATTACAAAGCTAAGAAGCCTAAGTTTATAAGTTCTCATCTGAAACACCCTAACACAGTGAACTACGTGCTGGTTGATTTATCCCTTCTGGAAGAATGAAAGGTTGCGTTGGACCTGGTGAGATTGTAACCTGTGATCCTAGAGAACCTTCCAGAGCTTCAAACCTGAAGTTTGATGTGTAACCTACTGGTTTAAAGGGACCTGCATATTAGTACAGGAGAGTCTGACATAGAGGGTGGGTACATCAGACATCAGAAAGAGCAATTTAGTCAGTAAGACACCTATATTCCCTGTTCTAATCATAAAAAGAAGATGATCTTTCCAAGAGCTACCACAAGGAGAATTTCGATAGACAGTGAGCGAAAGCAAGTCATGTTTGTGGGATTTTCCTTTATGGAGCTTCAGCCTCAGTTTAGGAAAGGATCTCAATTATTTCTGACAATGTAATGCCTTATTTTACTAGAAAAATATTTGAGGTGTATATTATGCTATGCTCAAATTTGTAAGATATTGTTGAATATACATCATTCTTGAGTTCAAAGTACAATGATCTAATTTATCTTGATTTAATTAATATTCCTCAGTATCACAGTTCATTATTACATGGATTCAGGCAGACACATTACATTCCCTGAAACACAACTCAGCATACTAATGACCTGCTCTGGCATTGGTTCTTATTGAGGGGAGCTTTTACAAATGGCATTCCCACCCATACACACCGCCTACTACTCACCCCACCCAACCCCACCAGGAGGCCAAAATCCCAGCCATTAGAAGAGACTTTCTTTCTTTCTTTCCTGGCTGCTGTTTTGAGCCAAGCCTTCCTGAATATAGTATTTTTCACATTTTATACTTTTACATTATTTTCATTTGTAGAAGGGAGAGGAAGAGAGAAAGAGGAGGGGAAAAAATAAAAATTTTCAGAGGATAAATGACAAGATTAATATTTTGGACTGTGATATAAATCTCAGTACAGCCAATTTTTTTTAAAAAACCAGAAACTATCAATTTTTGTGATTATTTACTAGTTAAAGTCTATTTTTTCAGCCCTTATTACCAATTTCTGCCCAAATGATTAGATTTGCTTTGCAGTTAATCCAATTTGATTTTAAAAATAGCCAGAGCAAGCAACAGCTTCTAAAAATCTAAGTATATTTCTTTTTCAAAATTATTTTATTTGGTTTTGGTTTTGATTTTGATTTTCTTCCCTTCTCATCTCTCTCCTTCCCTTTTTACTATTCTATCCCCTTCTCAAGAAAATGAGTCTACTTTTTAAAACAATGGTTTCTGTATTGCTATTAATACCAGAAATAAAAAGGAAGTTTTACTAAAATTTAATATATATTATATACTCTAATTTCCCCAACTCTCCCTACAAGAAGGAATTAAGAATTAGCCTCAAAAGAAAACAGTCATATATCTACATTTAATACATCTATACAATTCTTTGAAAGAATATTTTGGTAAAAGTTGCTATTTTGCATCTTGATAGATTTAACTGCCTAGTTACAAGTCGTATCACTTAAAATGTATACTGGGGGGGAAAACATCCCATGCCTGTGATTGCATTTTATTTCCTGTGATTAGGGTTGCCAGATTAAATACAGATACCCAGTTAAATTTGAATTACAGATTAAGAACAAATAACTTTCAGTATAAGTATGTCTGGAATATTGCATGGTCCATACTTACACTAAAAATTACTGTTTATAATCTGAAAGTCAAATTTGACTGGGCATCTTGTATTTTTATTAGCTAAATCTGGCAACCCAAACTGTGCTCAAAGATAAAATAAAAAGGCTTAGATGACCTGAAATGTGAGAAGTACATTTGATAATGCAAAGGTTTTAGAGGTTTCATCTGTATTTTGAGCCAACTGTTGCTTAAGACTTTGTTTAAACAAATTATTTTCTAGCTGAGATGCATTGTCTTGACAACTGCCCGCCTATGGGTGTTTCTTCTGTAAATCTTAACTACTTTGATATTAAGGATTTTGATTTTAATGCTGAATCCATGTCTGTTGACCCTTATGGTAAAACTCAAATTTGCATTTCAATAGTACCGGGCCAGACATAGCTATAGTCACAGTAAAATGTTCCAGGACTACAAAGAATCTGGCTTTCTCAAAATATCTCCTTGAGTCTTCTGTCAGTAGCAAATGTAATTTTGTTGGAATGTGGAAGGGTATGTCTCAGATCCCAAAGCCATGAATAAACACAAAGCTCAGAAAAGAGCTGAAACTGGAAGTTATCAGCCTATTATGTTCTCTGTGGTTTTCATCTCTATTCTTCCCAGAATGTTGGATTCAGTCTTTTCCTTACAGGCTTTTCTTGGCTCTTCACCCCACAGATGAAACAATGGCACCCCAAAATTCTGACTTTAAACAAATAGGTGTATCTATAATCAGAGCCTTCATTTCAGTTCCAACTCCCTAGGAATAAAAATTATCAGTGGCCCAGCTTGGAACATATGAACACCTTTGTGCTAATAAGGTCAGTGGGTGGTGTCATCTAAAATATGCCTGGCTGATGGTAGCTCACCCTTGGGTGGGGAGTAGCATCTATACAAAAGATCAGCCACTAGTGTGTGGAATGCAAAGGTACCTCAATATGTACCCATTATAAGTACTAAGGAAGAAAAGTTTATAAGAAGGAGATGCAAGATAAATACTAAAGCATAGCATGAGGTCAGGCTTAGGTAGGTTGATGGAGCTTATTGAGCACCTGGGGATGAGGGTACAGAAAGCCCAGATAAAGACAAAACCAAGAAAAACTTGGCCTTACACGAGAAATCTTAGAGAGAGAGAATATTTCAATGATTGGAAATGGTGATATTTTAAAGATCTTTTTCCCCAGTGTTTTATTTTAACATCAAACAGAAATCTCAATTTAAATGATTTGTTTTATAATTTTGAGGGAAAAAAATCCCCAAACATAATGAAAAATTAATATGGAAAAGGCACTATGCTAAGTGTTCTGAAGTATGTTTAAAAATGTGTGTATGGGGGGAAGGTACTGTCTAGATTTTGTATTCTTAGGGTCAGGCATTTGTTCATGGAAGTGTTGATTGGAAAAGTTTTGTTCGTTCAACACAACATTGATAAAAATAAATAGTTATGACCTTATTAGTTTGTTTAGAAGTAGAACACAGTATTTTTATTTCATTAAACTTTCATGATTTTTAGTACTTTAGATCCAGCACTCATGTGAAGTTACAATTTAAAGTCTTACAGAGTGCTGTCTTCAGTGTCTTACTAATTCTTATAAGAGCTTTAGTAATAATAGCAAAAGGCAACTATACCTGTTAAAGGAAAGGGATTGAATTGAAATTTTTAAGGTGGGATGAGACTAACCACTCTTAAAATAAATTTTAGGTTTGTGGAAGCAAACCAAATGTATATAATGATAACCATATGCCAGGCATTATTCTAGGTGCTTCATAAATATTAACTCATTTAATCCTCAACAATTCTTTCAGGTTGCTGTGAATATCATTCTAATTTTTCAGATGAGCAAACTGAGGCATGTAGAAATTTGTGGATTTTTTAAGAACACAAATCCTGCAGTGGTGAAAAGCCAGGGTTTAACTACAAACAGTCTAGCTCCGTGGTCCTTGATCTCTACCACTACTGCATCCTTTCTCTTAACTAAGACATTAGCACATTGCTTAATTTGTAAACACAGCATTTTAAAAATCATGAACTAAATATTTGTATTGTTGTTCATGCTCCAAAATAAGCATGAGGCTTACTTGTTTTAAATGTTTGATGTAAACATAACACATTTTCCCCCTTCAAGCTTAATAAATATTATATTATATTATAACAAAGTGCAGCACCAAAAAAAATTTATAAACATAGAATAATTCTGACTGACCATATTCAAAATTTATCCTTAGGAGATCAAACAAGAAAAAGATACAAACAATTTTAAAAGTTCTTATAATTATCTACTTAAAATTAAAATCAGAGGTACATTAGTATAGCATGCTAATAACATTCTTATAAAAGCTGTTTTCTCAATTTGATTTCTCCTTAATTAAGGGCTGGCGATATTTATTGTAATAAAAGTATCTGATATATGACTGGGAGATTCTTTTTAACATAAAAAAATTATACTGCCTGATACTGTTCCAAGAAATAATCACTTTAACGATGATAGAAAAAAAACTGGTTATTAAAACTAACATAAAACAAAAGTGTTCTTTATTTTGGCAAGAGCCTCGAGATGATCAATTATATTTCGAATTCGCTCTAAGTTGTAAAACTATCTTGGAATAAGTTTATCTGTATCATTACATAATTTCTATAAATGGAAAACCACCTTTCCCCCTCCCCTAAGCTTTAATAAAACAGGCAAATATACATCTCAATGGCAGATTAAGGCTTTTTTGTAGCTAAGCCTAATTAAAATGGCAACATTCCAATGGTTTCTTTACCAGGGAGCAAGGACATCTGTAAGGGATAAAAAGATACCAAGCATTTTGATACATTTGTTTCCAGTGTTTAAATGTGGCAACAGAAAACAGGGATTGATACTGGCTTTAAGCTACAAGCAACATTTGAGTTAGATGTTTAAAAAGAGTACAGGAAATCAAAGCAGTTCAATGCATTTTGATTTTAGGTTGTTGTTTTGCCTGCTATTTCTGCCTGTTTTCAGTATCACAGACTCCCCCAGATTGTGTCCTAGCACATTATAGTCCCCCCCTGCCCCCCTGCCACTTGCAAATATGTGTATGAAAAATTCTACATGAAAGAATCTGCTTCAACTTTAATTAACCCAGCATTTCCCAAACTCACTGACCTTAGAATACTTTTTTTCTTCTTTCCTTCCCAGCATCAACTACATTCACCTTTGAGTACCATTTGGTAAGTGTTACTCGGATACTATCCCTTGCCGTTCTAGAATATTGTTTTACTGTTGGTGCTGCTATAACGAAATGCCACTGACTGGGTAGTTATAAACATCAGAAATTAATTTCTTACAGTTCTGGAGGCTGGGAGGTCCAAGATCAAGAAGCCCGCGGGTTTGGTGTTTGGTGAGGCCCAGGATTCTGCTTCCAAGATGGTGCCTTGTTGCTGCATCTTCTGGAGAGGACGGACACAGTGTCACCACATGGCAAAAGACTGGAAGAACAAGATAAGCAAATCCTCTCTGAAACCTCTTTCATAAGGGCCTTAATTCATTAATAGAGGGGAAAGCCCTCATGACCTAACTACTTCCCAAAAGCCCCCACCTCTTCATACCACCACAGTGGGGATTAAGTTTCAATACATGAATTTGGGGGTCATTTAGACCATAGCAAATGTCATTACTAAGTCTCAAGTATCTTTTGTCCTTTTTTGTTTCCTGAATTTATTTCACAGCGACCATACATATTCTATATATTAAGGTGCCAATCCAAGATCCAACATAAGGATACAATGAGAGAGGAAATATAACTATCCCTGCCACTGAGAGGAAATGTCATGGCGCTTATAAAAGATGCTAGTTTGTGTAAATTCCCTCTTCCCACTTCTCCAATAATTGACTGAAAACTTTTTGTAGCACTAGACCATGCTACATTCAGATTCATTTCATAAATATCTTAATAGCTAGCAATGTACCTAGAATAAAGAAATCTACCAATGAATATTTGCTGAATCAAATTAAAGAACTTAGATTTCCTCAGCCTATTTTTCTTTTCTTTCTGTGTGTGTGTGTGTGTGTGTGTGTGTGTGTGACTCCTAAATCCTTGGAATTGCACCAGCTGAAAATTGACCCTGGCTTTTCTTCTTTCTTTAAAATTTTACTTTGTGCCCATGGTAGGTTTTAGCAACAAGTGAACTAAAAGTGAATTTCAAGTATACAAATAAAATAGGTGGTATACATAAGTCAAGCATTTTTTTAAATTCTTAATTTGATTTGTACACATACTAGAATTGAGAAAGCTAGCAATACTTCTGATGCTTTTATTCATTTCATATTTTACTTTACAAAGAATGAGACTTTTTTCCCCCAATGATTATATCAACTCAGTGCATAGATTTTCTTCTAATTTCATCATTTTAAAATTTTGAGGATTTTAAAACCATGAAAGAAAGATATGGAGACACTGCCAGGTGCATTTTCCTTGGGAGCAAATATTTCAGATGAACAAACTTCACTTAGCAAAAATATTTCATACCAGAAGTTTGTTTTTTCTCAGGTTACATTTTTCACCTGTCATGTGGCACAAGATGAACAGATAGAAGGTTATAAGTGCAAAATTGAGAAAAGGCTTTTTTTCACACAGCTTGTGCCCCAAGCTAGTTAAATTCTGTTCTGACATGCAGTTAATGAGTATGTTCTTTAATATAGTCACATTTCTTTTCCTGCAGAATTTTCTTTTCTAGGCACCATTCCCTGAAAATAAAAAAATACAGCTAAACATTCTTTCAAAGGAAAAAGTTATTCAATAAAATAATAATCTAAAATTTGTCATCTGATATTTAATAGCCTTGATATTTTTGATATACCTTTAACAGTTAAAATAATCTGACATTTTCTATGTAACTCTGACCCTGAATCTTTCTCGCAGAACAAAATTCTAAGCATTAAGTACTATAAATGAAAAATACATACTTACTAATCTATAGCAAAGTGTTTTGAGCGTTTGCTAGGTTAGTAGCAGCAACACTTATAATCAGAGTTGTGCACATATTTTAAGTTTGAA
>NW_007746233.1:0-624 GCF_000696425.1 Galeopterus variegatus | reverse complement strand
GGAGCGCCGCCGTGCTCCCAAGCGGTGCACTGTAGCAGTGCGCCACCAGGCCGGCCCCAACGCTTTCACTTTTTAACTGAATTTGCACATTCATTTATTGTTCACTAAGTATTTATTTTGTACACCTAGTAAATGGCAGACACTATTGCTGTAGAAGATATTGGTCCTCTTTGAGTTTGCAGCTCTCATGGGGCCTAAGGAGACAGTAAGCAAGTTAGTAAAAAGGAAAATGTCAAATCCAGACAGGTACTGTGAATTAACTATGTAGATATAGGTCATGTGACAGAGAATACCTGGGAATGGGGGAGTGCCTTATGCAGAAGGGTGAGAATGAGCTACTCAGACAAGGCATTGGAGGAACAGCATTCTGGGCAGATGGAGTTATAAATGCAAAAGCCCAGAAGTGACAAGGGCACAGAGGCAGATGAAAGGTGCAGGGTTAAGCGGTGTGGATATATTTCTAAGTGCAGTGATAAAATAATTAAGCAGAGAAGTGACCTGATGTGATTTATGCTTTAAATCTGTAATTCTGGCAACTTTGTAGAAAAAGAATAGGGGGTTGTGGTATCTAATATTGCTGCTACATTTGATGCCTGTCTGATTTTTGCCCTTTTAAAAAAAAAA
>NW_007746232.1:13530-14120 GCF_000696425.1 Galeopterus variegatus | reverse complement strand
CAAAATAAATGAAAGGGACAGTTGGATATGTGGTCTGGTGGTGAGGATTATGGCCTGGGCTAGAAGAGATCAGGAAATCATTAGCATGATGAGGGGGGACAGCTCAAGATACAGTAATGGGGGACATTTGCAAGGAAAATGTGTACAGTGTGGAGAGAAGAGGCCTTGAAGACGGACACTCAAGGCTACCAACATTCAAGCTAGAGGTGAAAAAGTTGGAGCCTAAGATGGAATTTGAGAAGCAGTGGGCAGAGATAGGAAGGGAATCAGTGCAGAGAAGAGCCAGAGAAGTCAGGAAGGACTGTCCAATGCCACTAGGGGTGAGATTAAATAAGTCCTGGGAAGTGTTTACTTGATTTAGAAACAAGGAGGTTAAANCTGCCTTTTTCATTGCTGTACTCTGGGTCTAGCTCAGTGGCGGGCACAAACCAGGTGATTAATAATCTATATTAAATTGAATTGATTTGCGTAGCTGTGGAGCCTCAGATGATTTTTCAGAGCCCTGCCTTTTGAATTCCATTGTAAATTATCTGGCTCTGGTTTGGTATGATCAGTTTATTTCTGTAACCTGAGACTGCTTCTTGGACTAA
>NW_007746232.1:7634-7900 GCF_000696425.1 Galeopterus variegatus | reverse complement strand
AGAAGATAATTTCATCCCCAGTATATTTTTTATAAAAAAGTATGTACAGAAGCATTGATTATATTTGTGATGGTTTACCAAAAAACAAACAACTGAACAGTAAAGAGTAATAAATTCTAAATTTTAGCTGGTAATTAAATATTACAGAATTAAAGCATCATGATTTTCCCTAGTGGCATATCTTTTGTATAATAGCCTGTTAGCATTTTGTTCCCTCCATTAAAGAAACATCCTATGTGCCCATTTCCTTTGCTAGACTAAAAGGC
>NW_007746232.1:5103-5369 GCF_000696425.1 Galeopterus variegatus | reverse complement strand
CATGAACTCAAATTTAAACATCTAATGGGTTTGAATTTACTGAAATTCTTATCCTTTCCTCTTCAAGCAGTCCATGATTCCTTCTGCTACTACCCTGGTAGTCTCTGGTCTTTGTTACTTTCTGGTATGCCAAGTTGCTCCAGGCTCTGAACACACATTTCCTGCTCTCAACCTGGGATCAGCCATCTCTCCTCTTCAAGTCAACACACATCTCTTGTGCAAATCCCATCCCAGTTTCAGCTGCTGTTCTAGCAAGTACCCCTCAG
>NW_007746232.1:2502-2938 GCF_000696425.1 Galeopterus variegatus | reverse complement strand
AAAAAACAAGACAAAAATATGGGGAACAACTGATAACTAGGGGTTTGGGACAGGTTTGAAATTTTACTGAGGTCATAATTGTTTATAACTTTTTACTATTATGGGAAATATAGGACTCATCCTTGTTCAAAAATTTTCAAGAATTTTATTAGATAGGGTCAAATTGACCTTTAGAAAAGTTGCAACAATTTATGCAAGTCCTTGGAGTCATATGGTGAAAAGCTCTCCCCCCATAGCAATATTATTAAATAATTCACAAATATTTTCCTAGGAATTCTGATTTCAGTTATTTTTACCATCTATAAATGCAAACCTAACTTTGGATGTAACTTTGCTGTAAACTGATAATAATGAATTTTACTCAATCATTTTAGCTGACTAACAATATTTTTCAAATTTAAAATTAGGCTGTATGGTTTATATTTTTGGCTTTTGA
>NW_007746232.1:0-536 GCF_000696425.1 Galeopterus variegatus | reverse complement strand
AAGGTTAAACTCTGATATCTGGAAAATTCTGCAGAAAGAGGTTGTATTAGAAGTTTTTCAGCGCTAATTGCCTCATGAGTAGACCTATTTCACATATCACACATAACATATGCCATTGCACATGAGGGCTTCTGCTGCCCAGACTTCCATGCAGTTAAAAAGAAAACAGCAGCACACCATTTACATAGCCCTCCCTTCATATTTCCATTGGCTTAAGGAATTCTGAAGATTGTCAGAGTATATGCCTAGAGAATATTTTCATTTCTCAAATAATTCACATGCCTTAGTTCTGTTTAAATTTTACTTTCATAATAAAACTAACNCTTTGCTGTTTTCCACTGGATTTTTCTCTTTTTTAAGTGCACAATTCTAAAATCATTTGATTGATTTTTTAAACACCCAAAAATGTATTATGCTTTCTGGAGTCACAACAGTGTAACAATAAAGTAATAAAGTGTTAAATGTTAAATTTCTAAGAAGATAATTTCATCCCCAGTATATTTTTTATAAAAAATAGTATGTACAGAAGCATTGAT
>NW_007746231.1:11095-13743 GCF_000696425.1 Galeopterus variegatus | reverse complement strand
ATTGTACACTTTTCTTTTACTATATCTCTATCACCTATTTTTTTTCTAGTTTTCAACTGACTGGGATGATATTAAACCAGAAACTTTTATTCCTTACCAATTAACTTTACATAGAAAACGGACTGATATGGTATGCACCAATTCAAAAGAACCAAAGGCAATTTAAAAAACCCTTAAAATATGCATACACTAAATATCTGATTATATTTTATGATTGTAGTATAAAAAGAGGGCATTTTCACTTCCTGCACTTCAAAACACAATGCTGAAGAAATTATTCAGTTGAGAATATGTATCAACACAAAACTTTAAAAGAATGGAAGAAAAGAAAAGAGTGAATAGGAGATTTTAAAAAGGAAGATCAACAGATATGTTAGGGAAAAGAGGAGTATAAGATAAGCAAAAAAAAAAAAAAAAGCAGAAAATTTGATCAAGTTTAGGAGAGAGAGAGAATGGAAAGACAAAAAATTTAAAGAGCTCACAGCTGACAATATTTTAAAACAGAGGGAAGACCTGAAGTTTCAGATTTATAAAATCTGTGAACATAAAGGTAACATATACTATGTAATAATAGCCAAGTACATTATGTAAAACTGCCTAAAATCATAAACATCAAGAAATATTAAAAGTGCCCAGAGAACAAAGGCATATTTACTTCAAAGTATCAAAAATAAGACAACCAGTATCACAAAAACAAATAAGCAAACAACAACAACAGAAAAACAAGTATCTGGAAGACAATAGAGTCAACATTTAGGTTTTGGTTTTGGAGTGCTTACATACATATTGGTGAAAGGCTTGATTTTTTTNATATACCACATTTTCCGTATCCACTCATCCGATGATGGACATTTGGGCTGATTCCAGCTCCAAGTCGAAGGTATACCTGTTTCCCAATGTTCATTGCAGCACTCTTCATAATTATGGTAGCTTCTGTGGCAGCAATTGTATGAAATATTTATGATTTAGTGCCAATTATTTATAACACAGTTTTCTTTAAAAAAACTACTGTATGTCCTGTCAATTTATATAACCAATTTCAAAACAAAAAATTATTTTTATACAGTATGTATTTCAAAATGAGTTGAGGTCTTTGTAAGCATAAAAGTTAAAATATTTTAAAATATTGAATGAGCACTGAAATAATATCAAGCATGATGTCTTCTCAATGGAGAAATTAAGAGGAAAGTCATTAATGTACTTAGATCCTCAAAGGTAATTAGCTGTAGTGGTATAATTTTGGAATTCACAAACTTTAAAAAAAAATGTTCTGCTACTCCTTAAATGTCTAGAAAATGAGATATTTCCAATAAGAGAAATCTAACATTGGTTTTTTTTTTCTCTCTCTCCTGACAACAGTATCTTACAAATCAGTGCCAAATGATGCACAAAAATCCCATGGTATCTTAAAGAGGAAAAAATTATGTAGGTAAACAGATAAATCTTTAGAACATTCGTCTTTATAGGAGCAACTCCTGCTGTTGGTCTCTAACCTGTAGGGCATTACTCTTCTGTAAATTGCCAGTGGTGTCTCACAGGCCAATGATAAATAGAAATCACTGGAAGAAATAGCACATTCTTCCACAGAGAATTTCCAGATATACATGAGCCTTTAAGAAAAATACATACATAAAATAGATTATTTTCTATTATGGCATATTTCATCCTGGGTCTTATCCAAAGTCATTTTCTCAGCTGTGCAAAAAAATAAATAACTTTGACTAAAAAATTAGGTAAAAGTGTACACTAACATGACTGTTTATTATTTAAAGTGAACAAGAAGGAAAATTTCACCTAAGACAGCATTCATCATATGTAATGATTTATCACCAAATACTGTTTTTCATTTTCAAATTAACATTGATAAAATTGTGTTATTGTTTGAAGTGATAAGTTTTATTCATTATCCAATTAGCAGGGGTTTTTTTTAAGCTATTAAAAATAACTTTTTTCTTTTAATATATTTTGGGTGACAAATTAAATCATTTTTTGCATTATATTATGAAATAATTTAGTTGAAAATATTCCTCATGTCTTAAAAAATTATCAACATCCATAGATAGATAATTCAGTGTCTTTCACTCTTAAATTTTGCTATATACACCAAAAAATATTGCACAAGAGACAAGTAAAAAGTAGTGTGGGTGAGTACAGAAAAGTGGGGAGAGGAAGAGAAAAACAATTCTACAAATTGTCTTCACAATTTGCAATAATCACCGCACATTGGATCTGATCTCAGTAAAAAGTGCTAACTCATTTTTCCCCTCAGGATATATGTATTTCAGTGTGACTTTCCTTTTATCATTTTGTTTATGCTTTTAAACAAATGACTTCATGCTTATTTCACACTGTGAAGCATGCTTACAGATTGACTTCATGTACCTGCTCATGAACTCTTTCTGTGACTAAACTTTGGTGCCAGATGATCCATAAGTTACTGTTTATTTTTTACAAATGAGTTGCAGTTGGCAATAGTCAATCAAACTGCAGACATTCACTGTTGTCAACAATACTTATCATTGCTTACAAGTTAGACAAATCACCTCCTACACTATACCTTCATTTCCAAATTTAATAACAATAATGATAATAATAAAACAAAATCTGCTTTTCATAAAAATTAAATGAAATAAACCATATTTCAGACT
>NW_007746231.1:10006-10892 GCF_000696425.1 Galeopterus variegatus | reverse complement strand
TTTTTTTCCTGAAGAGTAGGAAAAAGCAAGGATGTCCTATCTCCCCACTTCTATTCAGCATTGTATTTGAGGTTCTAGCCAGTATAAAACAGGAAAAAGGTAAAGAAAAGACATCCACTTGGGAAAAAAAGAAGTAAAACTGTCTTCATTCAAACCTGGATAAATGCCTATGTAGAAAACCCAATGTATGTATTTAAAAAACCTACTAAAACTAATAAGTGAGTTTAGTAAGGTTTCCATATACAAGATCAATATACAAAAATAAATCTGAATACTAGAAACAAATTTAGAAATTTGAAATAATAATTTTTAAAAATATTTACAATAGCATAAAAAAATTAGGAATGACTCTGACAAAAATGGAGAAAGAACTTTACACTAAAAACTAAAATACATTCTTGAGAGAAATTTTGCAGACACCTAAATAAAAAGAGAGGCATGTCATGTTCATTGGTTAAAAAACTTACTATAAATAATATTAATTCTCCCTAAATCCACCTACACATCAACACAATATCCACAACAATGCAGGGATTATATGTCAGGATTAGAAAGCTGACTACAAAATTCTTTTGGGAATGCAAAGGACCCAGTAGAGCCAAATAAACTTTGAAAAGAACAAAGTGAGATGACTAGCCTCTTCCATATTTAAAGATTATATAGCTATAGTAACCTTGAGAGAGTTATTGTCTGAAAGATAAACAAATACATCAGTTAAACAGAATATGTAGTCCAGAAATTGGATACATATGTTGACATGATTCATTGCAAAGATGCAAAAATAATTCAGGAGAAACAATATATTCTTTTCAACAAATTTTGCAAGAAAAATTGGAGATCAATTTGAAAAAATATGTGACCTTTGATCAATACATCATACTATATA
>NW_007746231.1:0-9462 GCF_000696425.1 Galeopterus variegatus | reverse complement strand
GAAAAATTGGAGATCAATTTGAAAAAATATGTGACCTTTGATCAATACATCATACTATATACAAATCTTGCCTCAAAATGAATTATAGACCTAAGTATAAGGCCTGAACTATGAAACTTCTAGGAGAAAACAGCCTCATATACTGGATTTCAATTAAAAATAAATAAATAAAAACTGAGCTGTTGAAAAAAATATTGAAAAATAGTGTCTTTGGAATCCAACCATTTGTAGATAAAGAAAGAGGGAAAAAGGAATTTTCTGAGCAGGTATTGAGGATGTAAGAATGTTTATCAAAGACTGAAATAAACATGAAAAGAAAATTTCTTTCTCGAAGTAAGAGTTACCCTCATTTTTCCTAATTTCTAATATAAATCTATGACATTTTCTTAACATTAGGTAAAATGACATGAAAAAGTAGTCCAGGTACAATTCACTCTCCATCAGTCTCTTTTCTATTTTTCTTTTTCTCTCTTCCCTCTCTCTGGAGGTTGCCATTTCTAAATACTTCCTATATAGAATTTCTGGGATTTCCATTGTCTTTGGCATCACATAACTTGAACTTGACTGCCAGAGAGCTTGATAGATAAACAGGGCTAAAATTTCTTCATAGCAGACATTTAGAAGTATAAAAGTGGGATTTGGGGCCAACAAACAAAATTGTCTGAAAACTATATTTAGAAAATATAATTTTTAAAAAAGATTTAATATATGAGATTACTTCAAAAAATTCATGGGAATATTTGTCTTACCTTTGAATTCTGTTTTTCTGGAAATTTTTGAAGTGCCCTCATGATCAGAGAGGTTTCTGTCAGCTTCTGGAGAGGGTAGGTAAAGGCCCCATCATCAAACCTATCTTTGCCACTGCTGTTTATTAACTGAAGAGGATTTAATTAATGGTAGTTGAAAGTAAGTGAGCCGAAACACTGGGTACTGATCAAGCTTTATTAAAGGAAAAGAATCTGCCAGGCTGCACTCAAAATGGAGAGCAGCAGCTGGCGGCGTCAGGGTGGGAAAGCTTACATAGGATGTAAGGAAGGCTGATGCAATCAGGGAGGGGTTTGGTGCTGGTATGGAAGGTAAGGCTGGCGGATGCAATCAGGTGGAAGGTTGCACCCATGCAGAAGTAGAGGAGTTTCTATTTCTCAGAAACCAAGAGGTTTCTCATAAGGGAAGGGCTGGTGGTCATTTTGTGCTCAGTGTGTATAATATGGCACCAGTCATGTCCAAGATCCATCATTCCCACCTTTAAGTATAGGGAGAAGGGAAAAGGGGTGAAGGTCTCGTTCTTTTGAAGTGACCTCTTGCTGGAGATGGGCAAAAATATGAAAAAAATAAAACAATTAGGTGGCGAGGTATTGATTTTGTGTGGTGAGGATGTATTCTTCTGGGGAAGGGTCGATGGTTCTCAGGGCCTGATATCCTCCTCCCAGGAACAATTCAGCGACCATTTAGTTGGTGAAAACCTGCATCTGCTCCTGTAGGAAATTAGACACTGAAAGAGGCACAGACCAAAGAGGGACCAGTCCTTGAGGCGTTTGGAAAGTGGGGCAAAAGGGCTTAAGTTAAAAGGTACATTGCCACAATGAAATTGCTAAGAAGCATCCTACTGATAGGAAGTAAAAGAGTGTCAGGAGATATCTCTCAATATTTTTACAATTCTTTGGGGCAGTGTCGGGGTTGGGGGGAGTTGGCGTCCATACTGGCGCCCTGACAACTAGCTGAACCGCGCTTGGCTCAAGGGAACGAGGCCAAAGATTACTCCCTGCCTCTTTCTCCCCGTGCGAGAGGGAGTGTGAGGCAGAGCCCAGGAGATAGGTAGGTGCAGACACCGTCCCCAGCCAGGCTCGCAAAGGAACACTCAGACGTGGTGGGGGTTCTGTCAAGCAGTTCCATTTATTCAACTCAAAGACTACATATTTATGCATAAATGGGCTAAATGGGCAGGGGATTCTGGCGGGGGTCTCCACCTAACAAGCCAATCACCCTATAGGTCATGCGTGCATGCATGGCTCTTGCCTATGCTTATAGTAAAGATCATGAAGTGTCCATGAGCCTGGAAGGCTTTCTGCACCAATGATGCTAAGCCCCGTAAATGGGGTGAGGTTTTACCCAACACCGTAGTCACTCCCCCTTTATATCCTCCAGGAGCCATCCTGACCAGTGTGAAAAACAAAGAAGGGAGCAAGCAGTTGTCATTAGGTTTAGCAACCATCTGTGCCAGGAAGGTAGCTGCCACCCAACAGGGCAGCTGCTGCCAATTCTATAGCAAGAACTAGAACAAGTAGTATAATAAAGGTCAGGGACAGGGGGTGGCATATGCTTATTATGTCCCACGATGGCAAACCCATGATAGCAGGTCGGGACAAGTCTTGGAGTAACTCTTTTGAGAGTGATGTGAAGCAGGCCTATAAAAGTGAGAAGATGATTGCTGGGGAAAAGATTATTTTTCTTCTAGAATTGGGGAAAGAGTGGAGATNTATGAAACTTCTAGGAGAAAACAGCCTCATATACTGGATTTCAATTAAAAATAAATAAATAAAAACTGAGCTGTTGAAAAAAATATTGAAAAATAGTGTCTTTGGAATCCAACCATTTGTAGATAAAGAAAGAGGGAAAAAGGAATTTTCTGAGCAGGTGTTGAGGATGTAAGAATGTTTATCAAAGACTGAAATAAACATGAAAAGAAAATTTCTTTCTCGAAGTAAGAGTTTTCCTCATTTTTCCTAATTTTTAATATAAAAGTATGACATTTTCTTAAGATTAGGTAAAATGACATGAAAATGTAGTCCAGGTACCATTCACTCTCCATCAGTCTCTTTTCTATTTTTCCTCTTCTCTCTCCCCACTCTCTGGAGGTTGCCATTTCTAAATACTTCCTATATAGAATTTCTGGGATTTCCATTGTCTTTGGCATCACATAACTTGAACTTGACTACCAGAGAGCTTGATAGATAAACAGGGCTAAAATTTCTTCATAGCAGACATTTAGAAGTATAAAAGTGGGATTTGGGGCCAACAAACTAAATTGTCTGAAAACTATATTTAGAAAATATAATGTTTTTTTAAAGATTTAATATATGAGATTACTTCAAAAAATTCATGGGAATATTTGTCTTACCTTTGAATTCTATTTATTCTGGAAATTTTTGAAGTGACCTCATGATCAGAGAGGTTTCTGTCAGCTTCTGGAGAAGGTAGGTAAAAGCCCCATCATCAAACCTATCTTTGCCACTGCCGTTTATTAACTGAAGAGGATTTAATTAATGGTAGTTGAAAGAAAGTGAGTCGTAACACTGGGTACAGATCAAACTTTATTAAAGGAAAAGAATCTGCCAGGCTGCACTCAAAATGGAGAGCAGCAGCTGGCATCAGGGTGGGAAAGCTTACATAGGATGTAAGGAAGGCCGATGCAATCAGGGAGGGGTTTGGTGCTGGTGTGGAAGGTAAGGCTGGCGGATGCAATCAGGCGGAAGGTTGCACCCATGCAGAAGTAGAGAAGTTTCTATTTCTCAGAAACCAAGAGGTTTCTCATAAGGGAAGGGCTGGCGGTCATTTTGTGCTCAATGTGTATAATATGGCACCAGTCACATCCAAGATCCATCATTCCCACCTTTAAGTATAGGGAGAAGGGAAAAGGGGTGAAGGTCTCATTCTTCTGAAGTGACCTCTTGCTGGAGATGGGCAAAAATATGAAAAAAATAAAACAATTAGGTGGCGAGGTATTGGTTTTGTGTGGGGAGGCTGTACTTTTCTGGCAAAGGGTCGACCATTCTCAGGGCCTGATATCCTCCTCCCAGGAACAATTCGGCAAACTTTTAGTTGGTGAAAACCTGCATCCGCTCCTGTAGGAAATTAGACACTGAAAGAGGCACAGACCAAAGAGGGACCAGTCCTTGAGGCATTTGGAAAGTGGGGCAAAAGGGCTTAATTTAAAGGGTACATTGCCACAATGAAATTGCTAGGAAGCATCCTACTGATAGGAAGTAAAAGAGTGTCAGGAGATATCTCTCAATATTTTTACAATCCTTTGGGGCAGTGTCGGGGTGGGGGGGAGCTGGCGCCCATACTGGCACCCTGACAACTAGCTGAACCGCGCTTGGCTCAAGGGAACGAGGCCGAAGATTACTCCCTGCCTCTTTCTCCCCATGCGAGAGGGAGTGGGAGGGAGAGCCCAGGAGATAGGTAAGTGCAGACACCGGCCCCAACCCGGCTCGCAAAGGAACTCTCAGACGCGGTGGGGGTTCTGTCAAGCAGTTCCATTTATTCAACTCAAAGCCTACCTATTTATGCATAAATGGGCTAAATGGGCAGGGGATTCTGGCGGGGGTCTCCACCTAACAAGCCAATCACCCTATAGGTCATGCGTGCATGCATGGCTCTTGCCTATGCTTATAGTAAAGATCATGAAGTGTCCATGAGCCTGGAAGGCTTTCTGCACCAATGATGCTAAGCCCCGTAAATGGGGTGAGGTTTTACCCAACACCGTAGTCACTCCCCCTTTATATCCTCCAGGCACCATCCTTACCAGTGTGAAAAACAAAGAAGAGAGCAAGCAGTTGTCATTAGGTGTAGCAGCCATCTGTGCCAGGAAGGTAGCTGCCACCCAACAGGGCAGCTGCTGCCAATTCTATAGCAAGTACTAGAACAAGTAGTATAATAAAGGTCAGGGACAGGGGGTGGCATATACTTATCATGTCCCACGATGGCAAACCCAAGATAACAAGTCTTGGAGTAACTCTTTTGAGAGTGATGTGAAGCAGGCCTATAAAAGGGAGAAGATGATTGCTGGGGAAAAGATTATTTTTCTTCTAGAATTGGGGAAAGAGTGGAGATCTTGGTGGAGGCTTTGAAGATTTTTAGTTTTGTAGGTCCTAAAATGGATGAAGTGTAAGGAGGTGTTGGCGTAGGTTCTGAACCAGGGGGCTCCTCCAGGTTGTTATTAACTGTCATTTGAGGTAAAGTTTGATAGAGAATTTGCCTGTTCTCAGAGAAGATCCCTAATGAGTGAGAGAGTAGGGAGGTATTGCCCTAAAGGTGACAGGCTGGAAGGGAGAGATGTGAGGGTGAAGGGTCTGCCATATATGAGTGAAGGGGCTGAGGCCAGTGGGCTTGTGGGTGGCAGTTCATAGACGACTGAGTGCTAAAAGGAGGAGTTGTGTCCAAGGGAGGTGAAGTTCCATAGACAGTTTTGTGAGGTGTGATTTTATGAGGTGATTGGCCTTTTCTACCTTGCCCAATGAATGGAGCCTGTGTAGGTTAGGTCATGTAATAGGGTGTGGGGAAATGTGTGGAAAGAGATTGAGAAAAATGTCCAGAGCCTCCATGTAGTTATGCTGTAAAAGTTTTGACTGTTTTGGAGTGACAGTGGCTGGAGTTCGGGGAGGTCAAGGTTTAAAGGAAAACTGGGAATTCTCAATGAAAGTAGAGCAAATAAGTTGTGAGAGGGGGAGAGAGTTGACATGTCCTTATGGCTGAGAAGATCTTGAAAATGATGGGGAGAACAAACAGGTGTTTGTTGTCCAAAGGTCAGTTTGGAGCATTCTTGTGCTATAAGGGTGGCTGCTGCCAAAGCCTGTAAACAGGGAGCCCATCCTCTAGCTGTGGGGTCCAATTGTTTAGAATGATATGCAATGGGAAAGAAGATATCTCCCACCTTTTGTCCCAGAACCCCAACTGCCAATCCCTGGGTTTTACTTATGTATGAGACAAATGGATGGTATAAGTTTGGGAGAGAAAGAGCTGGGGCTGTGAGAAGAGCAGCTTTCAACCACTGGAAGGAAGAATGAATGGGCTTTGTGGGATCTAAGAGAATGGCAGGATCTCCTTCGGCTGCCTCATAAAGTGGTTTTGCTAACACGCCAAAGTTAGGAATCCATAGGCAAAGATAACCTGCAAACCCTAAGAAAGAAAGGATTTCAACCTTTGTGGTAGGAGTAGGGAGTTCAGAAATTAAACTTGTGATCCACCATTATTTCTCTGGTGTTGGGGGTCAGGTGGACTCCCAAATATGTGACTGAAGGAGAAGAAATTTGGGCCTTGCTGGGGTACACTCAATATCCCCAGGAAGCCAGGAAATTAAGGAGAGCAACAGTGTGGGCCTGTGAATCCTCATAGGAGGGTCTAACAAGGAGGAGGTCATCCACATATTGTATTAAAGTGCTAGAGGTTGGGGGAAGTTCAGATAAGTCTTGAGCTAAGGCCTGGACAAAGGCCCCCTAAGTGGGGGCTATCCCAAAACCCCTTTAGGTAGTACTGTCCAGGTGAGTTGTTGGGAATGACACATATCAGGATCAGTCCAAGTGAAGGCAAACAGGTTTTGACAGGAAGGATGTAAGGGAATAGAAAAGAAGACATCTTTGAGGTCAAGTACAGAGAAGAAATGGGTTGTTTTTGAGATTGTGGATAGAAGAGTATAGGGATTACAAATGATTTGGGTTATGGGTAAAATGGCCACATTAATGTCCCTGAGGTCTTGAACTAAACAGTATGAACCATTAAGCTTTATAACCAGAAGGATGGGTGTATTAAACGGCAAGTGGGGAGGCTGTGAGAGATGAGAAGAAAGGAGTTTGTGTATGATGGGTTTTCAGCCTATTAGGTGTTTGTTAGCAATGAGGTACTGTGGGACATTAGGGAACAAAAAGGGGTTCCACAATTTAACAAGGGTAGCGGAAAAGTGCATAGTAATGGAGGGAGAAGAAGCGTACCATACGATGAGATTAACCTTGTCCAAGGGGAAGGGGAAGGTGGAAGCCTCAGGGGCCAGGTCTGGGGCAACCTGTAATGGTAACTGTAATGGTAGCTGGAGTTAAAGTGTTTAGGGTCAGGGAAGCTTTGAATTTGGAAAGGATGTCCTGTCCCAGTAAGGTGGGTTGGGCATTGAGGCATTATTAAAAATTTGTGTGTCAATTGGGTGTGATGTAGGGTGCAAGAAAGTGGTTGAGTGATCCATGGATGGTATTCTGATCCCGTGACCCCTACTATTGTGATAGAGGATGGGGTTGTTGGTCCAGCATATTCAGGAAGGGTAGAGTAAGTGGCCCCTGTATCAATAACAAAAGAGATCAGCATACCTGCTACGAGAAGACTTACCTCAAGTGCGTTGATCTCCATGGGTACCTTGGACCCTGGGCATCGTCAGTCCTCCTCCTGGGCAAAGCCAAGAAGCTCCAGTAGGGATCACTGTGGAGCTAAAGGTTGTGGATTAGGGACTGGGCTACTCCCTCTCTGGCAAGTGGAACAGTCAAACCCCCAGTGATCTGGCTGTTTCCAGTAAGGACAGGGCCCTGGAAGAGGCCTGGGGTTAGGACAGGCCCATACCCAGTGGCCCTAGTTGACTGCATTTGAAGCAGTTCCCAGGTGGCTGGCCCATGGGGACAACCAGCTGAGGGGTATGTGAGCCATTGATTCTTCTTCTCCTCCTCCTTCCTATTGTTAAAAACCTTGAAAGCTGCATTGAGGAGGTCTTGTTGGGTCGTATTTGGACCATCCTCAGGATTTTTTAGTTTTTTTTTCAAATATCAGGGCTGATTGGGTAATGAAATGAGAGTGTAAGAGAGCCATGCCTGCAGGGGAGATTGAATCTGTACATGTGTGCTTATGTAAAGCCTCAGAGAGGCAGGGTAGGACCTCTCTGGGGTTTTTTGTGGATCTCTGTGTGATTTCCCTAAGCTTGTCATAATTGACCAACTTGTGAGTAGCATTTTGGAGGCTGTGAGGTAGGTGTGTGATCATATTATCCCAGAGGTCCTCATCCCCATGGCCAGCCTGGTAGTCCCAATTTGGGTCCGTGCAAGGGACAGCAATGATTCCCACAAGCCGCCTATTGTTTTGGGCATGTATGTCATCTTCCTATTGCTGGACCATTATCCAGACCTGCTCTCTGTCCTTGGGGGACAAAGTAGTAGTGAGAATCATTAAAATATCATGCCAGGTAAGATCCTAAGACTGAGCGAGATATCTGAATTCCTTAAGATATGTGTCCGGGTTGAACTAAAAAGATCCCAGTCATTTTTTGATTTGGGAGAGATCTGAAAGAGAAAAGGGATTGTGAAGAGAAAAGGGGCAGGGTTGTCACCCAATGAAGGGGAAGAAGCAGAGGGGTTTGGTGGCTGAGGACAAGTGTCTTGAGACCAGGTATGGAGAAGAGAGGGAAAAGGTGAAGGGGCTGCTAGAGGATCTGGAGTGTAAGGAGGTGGTTGGGGAGCAGAGTGGTCTGATGGATCAAAAGATTGATCCAAGTCCAGAAGGGGAGGTTGGGCATGAGCTAGGAGAATTTGAGACATAGAACAGTTTTGACAGAGAGAAGGACATGATTGGAGACAGAAGAAGGCTTGAATATAAGGAATCTCTCTGGCTTTGCTGCTTTGGTGACAAAAGTTTTCTAGGTCTCTGAGATTATCCAAATTAAAAGTGCTGTTTTCTGGCCATTGAGATCTTCTGGCTATTGAGATTCATTGTCTAGTTTGTATTTAAGCCAAACCTGATTGCAGTAGAAAATGAGACGTTTAGGTTTAATGTCTCCCTGTAGGCCAAGAGGTTGGCCAGGAGACAGCCCAGAGGCATAGAGCATGGAGGTTTGGATTGTGAAGATCCCATTTAGAGGTTGAGAAAGGAGGTGATCAGTCCCAGGAGAAGAAGGGCAACACCAAGGAGCATCCTCAGTGGTGTGTGCCTTTTTTTTGAGAGAGAAGCCACTGACCAGCTAGAGGAGCATCCTCCAATAGCTGGGGGGCACGAGAGGGGTTCCCTTGGCCAGGCACCTGGTCTTCAGGAAGTAGACAGTAGTCATAGAGAGTAGTTGGGGGAACCTGTAGAAGTAGGACAGACCTGCTGACTCACCCTGAATTGAGGCCAATGTTGGATGTGTTGGTCTTGAAGTGGCAAGAGGAGAGAGTCCCAGAGGTACCCAGTTCAGCGGGTCTGGGAAGGGCAGCTGGGGGGGGGGCAATCAACCCAAGAGAGGGGATCATCCGAAGGTCCCAGCCAGGACCCTTCCTGGGTTTCAACACCAAAATGAAAGAAAGTGAGCCAAAATGCCACGTACCGATCAAGCTTTATTAAAGGAAAAGAATATGCCAGGCTGTACTCAAAATGGAGAGCAGCAGCCAGCATTGGGGTGGGAGCGCTTATAGAGGCTGCAAGGAAGGCTGATGTAATCAGGGAGGGGTTTGGTGCTAATGCAATCAGGTGGAAGGTTGCACCCATGCGGAAGGAGAGGAGTTTCTATTTCTCAGAAACCACGAGGTTTCTCATAAGAGAAAGGCTGGTGTCCATTTTGGGCTCAGTGTGTGTAAAGTGGCACCCACCAGTCACTTCCAAGATCCATCAGTAGTAATGAAGAAAATAGGGGGGCTGGGTATAGAAGGAAGCATAATAAAATTTGTCAAGGTAGGTTCCTGGTAGAGGAAAGGCAACCGGAACTACTGCTGTGCTCTATTACTAGTCAAAAGATGTTTTCCT
>NW_007746230.1:13457-13744 GCF_000696425.1 Galeopterus variegatus | reverse complement strand
AAAAAAGAATCTTTCTCTCATGTTTGTTAACAAACCATGCTGTGGTCTAGACAATAAAACTGATCAGCAGACACAAATAATGACAGGTAGTAAAGGAGTGTGCAGTTTGTTTCTGTTGCTTATAAGAAAAATACCTGGAACTTGGTAATGTGTAAGAAAATAAAATTTATTGCTTACAGTTTCAGAAGCTGGGAAGTCAAAAGTCCAGGGAACACATCTGGTGAGGGTCTTCTTTGGTGGTGGCCTTACAGCAATGCAGGGATCTCACATGGCAGAAAATGGCAGAT
>NW_007746230.1:12734-13038 GCF_000696425.1 Galeopterus variegatus | reverse complement strand
ACGATGTAAAGGCTACTTTTAAAAATTATTCTTTAAGATGCTTGAATTTTAGAGAGTAGTGCTGCTCTGCTGTTCTTAGTGAAATAAACATAGGACCATTAAAAGTCTCCAATTCTGATGGTGGTTTTATTTCAAATCTGATGCCTTGACATACATAGAAAATGTAAAATCTAATAAAATTTTCTCTTGGACAGCAAAAGGCTTTAAAATTTTTCTATACTACCTATAGATAGAAAGTAGAATACTTCCATTTCTAAAAAAGAATCTTTCTCTCATGTTTGTTAACAAACCATGCTGTGGTCTA
>NW_007746230.1:9882-10612 GCF_000696425.1 Galeopterus variegatus | reverse complement strand
TATAGTGCGAATATCTTACAATAACAAAATAATCCTAAATGTAAATTTGAAAAAAGTGTCGGTTTACTGAAAATTGAATATAGAAAAGTTAACCCGTTACTGGAGTTAAAAGATTTTCTACTTGAAGCATGTGAGGTTATTGATATATAAGTGGCATAAATAATCTGTTTACAAAATTATTCTTCTACTTACAAACACAAGCCATAAAACTTATCCTTTCACTTGCCAAATCAGCATAAAAGAACATGAAATCAAAGCTAAGTAAAATTTATTTAAAAGAACAATTATTTTATCTAAGTTAAATGTTTGCGTTAGAGTGAAACCTTAAACAAGGGGATTGAAAGGCATATCGAGCTAATTTCCTCATAAATAAGCAGAATACACAGACTCTCAGTCAGAAAGAGGAAGTGTTCAAGTCCAGGTCTGTGTGTGGAGGAAGCACCGGGTGCTTCAGACACTCACTGACAGGCAGACCCTCAGAGGAGGTTTGTGTTCGAGGCTGAAGCACTGTGCAGGCTAAGTAGTTTTTATTGTTGGAACTGTATAAAAGACTCTGGCTAGATTTGCAGCTGATGGTGACCCTCTCTCCTACAGACACAGTCAGGTTGTCCGGAGATTGGGTCATCACAATGTCCCCACAGGCACCTGCAATTAAGAATTGACAGTGATCACACATTACATAGTAAGATATTAAAATGTATGTCTAAAATGAAGGTTTTCTTATTTATAA
>NW_007746230.1:6974-7982 GCF_000696425.1 Galeopterus variegatus | reverse complement strand
ATATTTATGAAATAACACACATAAAAATATCCAGAGATAGGGCTATAAGTTATGAACAAATGAAGAAAATCCCTGATCTCACAGAGATTTTATTTGTGGGAGGGGCAGAGGAAGGGAGAGAAAACAGACAAATAACATTCCTGCTGTCACTCCTACTCTGCTACCTCTGAGATTCCCTCAAATGCCCCCAGTGGTCTTGACTTACCTGATATTGTGGTTTCAGAATGGTAATACATGCTACAGTTAATTCTACCTTATTACCACCTTGTTTTTTCTGCTCTCAGATAAAGTTACATTTACGTGTGCACACTTTCTTACAAATATTAACTTAACTTTCTGTTCCTTAACACTGATGGTTTTCCTGCTTCAATGCAGAACTTCTTTTCTTCTTGGCGAAACCCTCAGNTCATGCTTGAAAAAAGGAAGGAGTTGTCTGTACAAAGCTGAGGGCAGAGGCTTTCAGAAAATATACAGGGCCTGTGTATTAGTCACAGTTCTCCAGAGAGACAGAACAAATGGGGTGTATACATATAGATGTATGAGAGGGATTTATTAGAGGAATTTTTCTCACAATGATGAAAGTTAAGAAGTCCTGTGACAGGCTGTCTCCAACTGGACACCACTACTGTGGCTCAGTCCGAGTCCTAAGGCCTCAGAACCCAAGAAGCCGAGGGTGTAATTTTCAGTCCGAGGCCAAGGAATTGTCACTGGAGTAAATCTTCGAACCCAAAGTCTGAACAGTCTCAAGTTCTGATGTCCACAAACAGAAGAGAAGAGTGTCTCCAAGCTCCAGTGGATAGAGAGAGGGATTTTCCTTTTCCTCTGTTTTTGTTCTCTCTGGGCCTCCAGGAGGCTGGGTGATGCCCGTTTATATTGAGGACAAATCTTTTTCCAGTCTACTTAGGCTCACATGCTGATCTCTTATGAAAAAACCATCACAGACACATCCAAAAATAAAACATTACCAGGATTCTAGGTATTCCTTAATCCAGTCAAATTGACACCTAA
>NW_007746230.1:1810-2198 GCF_000696425.1 Galeopterus variegatus | reverse complement strand
AACATACAAATGTGATGTCAGTACATGCGAATGCATTTCTGTCACTGGATAAAAAGAGGACGTAGTGCACATATATATTTCTCTCTCAGAATATCTTCTGAATTTTAATACTTATTTTAAGTTTCTTTTAGACAGTAACAAGGCACCTCAATACATCACAGCCAGACCACTGATATTTCCCTCCTCATAAGAACTACTCGGAAAATGAATCATGGGATAATTAAGAATCACCCTTGTCACTTGTATTTAGTTCAACGAGTTTCTCTTACATCTCAAGTCCTCCTATATCCCTCTGTGAACAGGCCTAAGGTGTCACAGCTCCTCCTCAGGGTAACAGGTGAAATAACTTCAGCTCCCAGGCTCTGTAGAGCAGCTCTTTATTCATTTT
>NW_007746230.1:0-206 GCF_000696425.1 Galeopterus variegatus | reverse complement strand
ACTCTGTGGCCACATGGTGTCAAATGAATAGGAGCCACTCTCTTCTGAGGCCCTGCAGGCTGCCCCTATTTGTGCCAACAAATACATTGTAAAAAGTTGTGGCAAAGATGGCTTTCATATATGAGTTGGGCTTTAACCCTTCCATGTTATCTGCATCAATAAGATGTTGTCCACCAACAGATACATGAAAAAATGCTCAACATCAC
>NW_007746229.1:0-13745 GCF_000696425.1 Galeopterus variegatus | reverse complement strand
CCCTCCGCCCGGGGCCCGCCCGCAGAAGGCGCACCTCGTGCTGGGCACTGGGGAAGCGCTCGCGCACGCGCTGGAAGAGCTGGCGGAAAGTGGCGCGCACCACAGCGGGGCATGCACGCACCGAGCGGCAGAGCTCGCCCAGCAGCGCCCCCAGGTGGCCGCGCAGCGTCTGCGCGCTCTGCTCCAGCACCTCGGCCTCGGTCTGTGGGCGGTGCAGCCCCGAGCACCTGCGTGGGCACGGGCGGAGTGGCAGAGACGGTCGTGGTCACGGACTCCCAGAGGCACAAGAGCCGAGACACGGACTTAGACACAACACACAGGTGGGCAGGGCAACGACAGACACGGGAAGAAAGAACCATAAACACATATTTGCAGACAGGGCCTAACACCTCCGCCCCCTCACTGCTGCATCCCCAGGGGTTTCCCCAGGCCTCACCCCACATCCTTAACTTCCACTTTGCTGGGGTCCAGCTCCACATACTTCTTTTCCTCAAACACTCTGTCAATGATGGGGCCCAGGACACCGTGCAGATACCGCATCCCAGCCACCTGGGGGCCACCGCGAGCCGCATTGGTCCTGTGTCCCACCTCCAGCTGCCTAATATATCCCAGCCGCTGGCCTCCCCACCCACCCCCGCACCATCTGCCTGCTGTATCAGCCCAGGTGCACAAGGAGGGCCGTTGAACAAATTGCTTCTCCATGAATGAATTAAATTCTTAGCCTTAAAGGGCCCTGGATGCAGAGAGAGGACACTTTAAAGTCCCTGCTCTTGGCCTTTCTAGACCTCAGTATTGTCATCTACAAAATGAGAACAATATGGCATGCAAACAAACTCACCTTCAGAAAAGACTCCATGGACTTTGAGGCCAGAGAGTTGCTCCGGAACAGGGTGTTGGCCTCACCTAAAAGCAGAGGTTCCAGCAGGTAGGGGGTTGGGACAAGGCTTTGGGGGAGGAAAACAGAGGACCTTGGGGCTGGGGGCTCTAAGCTGGCCCCTCAGTAAAGGGCCTTATCGCCACCTCCCAACCCACTGCCCCACTTCTGCCCTTTCCCACACCTCCCTTCTATCTGACCTGTCAGCCTCCTACAGGAGGACTCCCTCCTCCACCATGCCCTAGGACTGGCTCCCTCCCAGGCCTCACTGGTGCGACCCAGCTCCAGCTGGAAGAGCAGGTCCAGAAAGTCCTTGGCCAGCCCCTGCCCCAGGAAGAGCTTAAGCAGGTTGGTGGCCACATCCTGGCGACACTCGGCACTGGTTGTCTCCTCGATGAGTGGGATCAGCTGCCCTGGGCCCTGCAGGAGGTAGTAGGGAGAGGCAGGGCTTGGAGATACAATAATCATCCACTATGGGGACCTGGAGCATGATGGGGCAAAGGGATGCTTTCCCAAGGGATGGCCTGGGGCAGGGCCCTGGGAACTGGCCAGCTCCAAGCCATCCTGAGAACTCAGTCTTCTGCTCTGCAGAATGGGTTTAGAAGGACAGGGAGGACAGGTCTACTGTCACTGGACCCTCCCACCTTCCCCCAGGGCTCCTGACCTGGTTGCCCAGCTTCACTTCCTGGCACAGCAGCTGCACCAGGGGCTGGTAGCAGGCGGAGGGCAGCACCGTCTCGTCCCGCAGCCGAACCTCCAGGTGCAAAGAGCCCAGGTTGCCCCTGGAACGGGCAGACTGTGACCTCTCCACCAGGGACCCAGGTCACCCCAGGCCGTGCCCCCTCCCATTGCCTCAGGTCTCCCCTGTAGGGCCAGCCTCCCAGCCTCTGTTCCTGCCCTCCGCTGTGCTGGGTGGGCTCCCTGCACTGCCCCACCTCCTGTGCTGTGCCTGTGCTGTCCTCTGCTTGGAAAGCCTTTCCTGCCTCACTACTCATGGAAACACCAAGCCTTTGAGGCCTGGCTCCCTGCCACCTCCCAGCTCCTGTGGACCCCAAGTTTGACCCATGTAGGCCTGCTGGGCTCCCTGAACTCAAGTCCATAAACTGCCAGATAGTAGTACCTTCATGAGTATACTTGACACTGGGAGCAAATCCCAACCCTCATAACAACCTGCCAGGGAAACTGAGGCTCAAGCAGATTAAGCCACTTACCACATTAGGCCTGACTTCCAAGCTGCCTTGCCCTGATTGCTCCCAGTGAGGGTGCTGACCAAGACTTGACATTCACTAAGGCCCTACCACCCTCTGCACAGCATGGCAGCTCCGGAGGTCCTGCTACTCCACGCAAGCCTGACTCTGAGGAGAAGCTGTCCAGACGGCCCTTGGTTGGTTCTACAGAAATGCCTTGATGCCGGACATGCACCAGCCACCTGCCCTGGCAAGGGTGGGGATGAGGGTCTAGAGCCTTCTGCTAGGAGGCAAAGCTGAACCATCCAAGGGGGTGGGAACCCACAAGTCAAAGGGCTTCCTAGACAGGGATGCTAGATTTAGCAAACAAAAACACAAGATACCCAGTTAAATTGGAATATTTTTAGTACAAGTATGTTTCCAATATTGCATGGTTATTCTTATACTGAAAAAATATTTGTCATTTATCTGAGATCCCGTTTTCACTGGGTGTCCTTTCACCTGGCAACGCTGTTCCTGGAGAATCTCAGGGAGGGAGTCAGAGCTCAAGGACACTAACTCAGGACTTGAACGCTGGTCTGAGGTCTGCAGGGAAACTCCTAAAGGGAAAGGGTCTGAGGGCCTGTTCTAGAAACTGCCGGAAGGCAAAAAGCAGGAGACCTGTAGCGCCTCCAAGCTCAGAGGGCAGGGCTGGGTGCAGGACCATGGGGAAGAGGAGGTGGGGCCCAGCCTGGGTGAGGAGGATCTAGCGTGGTGGGCAAGGGCTGAAGGGAACCTAGGGCTGCCAAGCCCCAGGCACTCACTCATCCCTCTGATGGCTCCTAGACTGATCGGGCTGCAGCCGGAACCAGCCTTCCTCCTGCTGGGCTGCTCCCAGTCTCTGGACATTGAACACTACCTGGTGGCAGGGCAGACAGAGGCATCATGCTGGGGCTGAGACACTCAGGTCTCTTCCTTACCAAGTACCATTCTCTCAGGGGGAGGGGTACCTTCCAAGGGTGGGATGTCTGGGATGGAGACCAGGTGCTGAAGGCAGCAGGTGCAGCCTGTGTGTGTGTGTGGGCAGGGGGTAGGGTGGGATACTCACCTTGCCCAGGAAGTCATTTCTGCTGACAAGGTCCCAGTCCCAGGCCTCCACGCACAATTCCTCTGTGGCCCCCTCCCCCAGCTCAAACTCAAAAGTCTCATTCCAGCGTGGGTAGCATGATTTCTTCACAATCTGTCCAGAAAGGAGCAGGAGGGGGTGAGACTGACTCCCTGGGGCTCCCCTGGCCCAGCTAAGGACAGAGCCACCCCGATCACCTCCCCTGGGCTCCCTGCAAACTCCTCTCCTCAGAGGCTCTGCAGTAACCCTGGCAAAAACTTCCTGTCCAAGCCTCCACCCATTTCTCAGGTGGGGAAATTGAGGCCTGGAGTGGGGAAGGGACTTGTCCAAAGCCACACCACGAAATGGTAGCAACTGCTGATCTCAGCACCCCCCCCAGAACTGAGCCTGCCACCCTGCCTGTTTCCTGGAGGTGAGGAAAGCAGGGTGGAACTGTTGGACTTTCTGGATTAACCCCCTCCAGCTGTCCCGATCCCCTCCCCACTCTACTCCCACCCCCCACATGGCCAGGAGTAAAAGGGGTTGGGGCCAGAAGGGCTGGGACCCATTACGTCCCCTCAGAAAGGCTGCCCCACTTCTCCAGGCCTCCTCCGTAAGACTGCGGTCCCAGCCTGACCTGTCACCGCGTCCTCACCGAGGTCTCCTGCGTCCGGCCCTTGTAGCGCACTCGGACAAAGGGGTCAGATGCGCCATTCCGGTCCTTCGGGGCTAGGTCCCTGATGGTGTGGGGGGTACAGTGGATCATCCACTTGTCACCCGAGGCTGCCCCCCAACCTGTCACCACTGTGAGGTAACCACACCAGGCTGGAAAGGCCTGGACTCACCTTGCCCCTGGCAAGCTGGCTGGCTGCAGACAGTGCCTCTCCCTTTCCTGTGCCTCTGTTCCCGCAGTGATCACCCCATGGTCCCCATGTGGCCAAGAACCCCCCAAGGTGGAAGCCACAGCTCCTTCTGATTGGGCAGCAGGGGACCAGCTGTTGCACCTCACTCCAGGGGCCAGGGGAGACAAGGGCAGCGGGGGACCAGCCCAGGCCACGGCCCCTGCCCTCTGTTCCCAGGGCAGCCCAGAGCTGGGATAGCCTCTCTGGGCCTCGGTTTCCTCATCAGTAAAAGGGAGAAGATAGCCTACCCCACTGAGGCTAAGAGAGATAAGGGGGTTCTAGAAGACCTGCCCAATAATGTCTCCATACCTGGGGAGGGAGACATATAGCCCTGATCAGTCAACCTTCCCTCTCTCCACAGATGGATCTTTCCAAAGCCCAAACCTGGTCACAGCACCCTGGTGTAGAAGCCTTTGTGGAAGAACAAAGCCCACCCTTCTCCTGGCTACTGTATGTACTACTTTCTGCCCTTTTCTTTTTCCGTATTTTAAGTCTTATACCTCTCGTGCCTGCCTTTCTTTCCCCTCAAAACTGTCTAACAACTTCAAGGTCTGGCCTGGAGAATCTGCCCAGAAAGATAAGGAGGAAGTTTTCTTTCTCTGCAGCAAACAGGGCTTCTGATGCTGTCTCAGGATTCCATTGCAGAGTCTCATTGCTAAGGACAATGGGGACAAGGGTCCCCCACTCCAAAGAAAGGCCTGGACATATATCTTTCCTACCACTGGGGCTGGCTAAGAGGAGACCAGACTGGCCCGGCCACTGTGTCCCCAACAGCCTCAAGAGGAGAGGGCTGGCTGAGACAGGAGATTCTTGGAGGGAGGGGACAGCCAGGGAGAAATGCTTCGGTGTCTCCCATCTCTGTGGGAGGGAGTGGGCCCCCAGGAGAAGCAGCCCCTAAGTCCCAGAGCTTGGCAGCATTGCGTGTGCACACATGTGCACGCCCACGCCCCAGACAGCCTGGTGCCAGGCAGGGCTGAGGGCAAGGACGCGGGTGAGCAGGGGATGGATCGTGGGTAACAGTGAGTGAGTGCAGGGGCGTGAATGTGGCTCTACCCAAGTCCAGCCCTTTTCTATCCAGCCTGGCTGGGCCTCTTCCACATCCCAGCCCCAGGGCAGATAATGAAGCTGGGGAAGCCACAGAATGCACGACTTGCCCGTCATCCACCCACACCCCTCATTTGCAGGAAAGAAATCTTCCTCCTGCACAGGCTAACCACCCCAGGGTGGGGGGCCCACTTGCTCCATAGGTGCTGGCTGGCTGGGGGCCACCCGCCCACCCAGAGGCAGGGAGGGTCTTTAGGGAGGTGGGTTTGGAGCCAGAAAGGAAGGCGCTTCTCATGGAATGGGTATGACTCACACCCAGGCCCAGACGGGAGCGGAGCCTGCAGCTAAAAATACCCTGGGGCCAGGCGGTAGTCCTGTCACAGGTGACTCAGGCCCATGGAGCCATCCAAGCCACTGTACCTCCTAGGGACAACCTCCACCCCTCCCATCTAGAGATTTCCAGCAGATCTTCAGCCCCCACTCCACTGAGAACCTACACATGCATACGTACATCAGGTCAAGTTCATATTGGGGTTAAACCCAGGGGAAGCCCAGCCTTACCACTGGTGCATCGGGGCTGCAGGGTCACAGTTCAGGGTCCCCCACATCCCCAATCCCCACTGCTCTATGATGCCTGAAGTTCCACCATTAGAACATCATCCCTTCCTTTAGGGGCATATGCCCCTGAAGGGAAGTTACCTCCTGCAGGGAGGACACATCCTCGAGTCGGGAAAACCTCCCTGCTTTTGAGAGCAGGCTTGGATGGGAGGAGGCCCTGGGACAGGAGGTAGAGGTCAGGGAAGAGGAGGCTCTGCCCAGCGGGTTTCTCTAGTTCCATGGGCCCCACTGCCCACTCCCAGTACCCCATCTCACCTGGCCTCCAGCACAGAGCAGCGCAGCCAGCGGACCCGGGGCCCTGGCACCACCTCCAGCCGCAGGTGGATCTCACCCTGCACTTCCTCATCTGGGTTGACCTCCGTCAGGTGGGCCCACCCGCTGAAACCTATGGGGCTGCAGCTCAGCCAGAGGCCTGGCTCTTTCCCTCCACACCCTCCACCCTGAGCCCCGCCCGGCACCATGTGGCCCCTCTGTAATCCCCTTAGAATCTTCTCAAGCACCCGTGAGGCAGGAGCTGTCACCCCCAGTGGTAGGTGGGAAACTGAGGCTCAGAAGCTGAACAGCAGCAGCTGGAACAGCTGGGATTAGAATCTAAGTCAGTGATGTCAAGGCCTGTGCCCTCTCTATTGTGCCATGCTCTATTCCTAACTCGTCATAGGACTGCCCTCTCTGTCCTCAGTTCCCCCATCTTAAAACAGGAAGAGAGTGGCTCTCCCCTAGGGCTGCTGGGAGGAGGATCTGAGGCCCAGATGGGGAAGCTACAAGAGACCCCGAGAGGCTGGCTGGGGCTGCAGGCAGGAGAGGCCTCTGGCCTGGCAGGGACTGAGAGGCTGCATGAGTCAGCAGAACCTGCACCCTCTCCCCTCCTCCCCGCCCCCCCCGCCCCATGCCTGCCCCAGTCTCACAGACAGGAGCAGGTGTGTGTCGGGGAGGTGGCAAGAGGGTCACAGAGTCTCAGGTGGCAGAGCCTGGAGCACCTAGAGCTCCTGGTCTGAATCCTCAGAGAAGCCCAGGGAAGGCAAGACCTGCCCAGGGTCACGCAGTGAGGCTGCGACAGGGCTGACACCTCCAAACAATGTCTGCATCCCAGGAATAATCCAGAGTGCTCCCCAGCCTGAACTGGCTCCAGGCCAACCCTTCAGGCTTAGGACATAGTGGCATTGGGAAGAGGGATCCCTACACCTCAGCAATGGAGTTTAGGAAGGTGGCCCCTCCCTCTGCCCGTAGAGACCTCAGATCCCACCATCAGCAGCCCCTCTTTGCCCTAGGGAAGATGAATGGGCCCAGGGCACAGAGGCAGGGGGTGCAGGCTTCTGGGGAGGGGAGAAATGGCTTTCCCTGAGCAGGGGACCTGAAGGAGCCTAGAGGGAAGGTCTCTGAGTGGGAGAGAGGCCAGGGGAGGGGAAGCAGGTGCTAGCCATGGACTCCTTCTCAGGGACCTTACCCTTGGGGTGAGAGGCTAGAGTGTCCCTTGTAAGGCAGACCTTCCCGATGACATCGTCGCGGCTGGAGGGTGGAGATGGGAGTCAGAGCTGGGCAGGGCTGCAGCGTCTACTTGCTGGGAACCCAGCACCCCCTCCCACCACATTCAGGGCCCCTCCTGCAGAGCAGGAAGGTTGACACTCCAGTCACTTGCAGCACAGCCCAGTGAGGCTAGATCCCTTCTGTAGCCTTGGACACTAATCATCATGTGTTTCAGCACAGGGACCAACATGGGTGCCCACGCATGCCCAGTTCATGCTTTCTGGGTGCCCATCTCATAGCTCACATCCCCATGCACACATAGCCCACCTGGGCCTACATCCCCGCACATACCCACGTGTGCTGTGGCGAGGGCACCGTGAATCCCGCATGCTCAGGGCCCGCCCCTCCCTCTGGGCCACAAAGAGATGCCCAGGAGCCAGCAGTCCGGCAGTGCCATGGGCAGGGAGCAGGACAGGTGGCCACGCTTGGGCCCAGCTGAAGAGGGGGCACCCACCTGAGGGCATCCTCGTCCATGACGTAGAAGGCCACAGCGTGGAAGGTGGGTGGCATGCGCACCTGATACTCCTCACCCCAGAAGGGGCACAGGGTCTTCCACACAGTGGCCGTCCTGCAGGAAAGGACCCTCAACATGTGCCAGGCCACCCCTGGGCTGAGGCAAGGTGGGCTGCATGGCTGGAGCCCACCTTCCTCACATCTCCCCCCACACCCCGTGACAACACGCTGTGCCTTTGGATGTCACCACCAACCTCACTCCCTGCCCATCCTCTCTGCCCTGGATGGTGCACAGGGCTGCATCCACCAGGCCATTTTACATGTGGGGAAACAGACCCCAGCTGGCAGTAGCTGGCCTCAGGTCACACAGAAGAACAGCTGGGACCACAGCCTCGCCTCCCAGCTTCACCCAGCTCTGGCCAAACCCCCGAGGATCAGAGCCTTCAACTCATGGGACTCAGCAGAGCATGCGGGTGGGGGAAGTGGAAGCCCCCAAGGACCCAGACGAAGGCTCAGAGGATCACCCTTACCATGACCACTACTTAGACAGGCCATCTGCACTCTGTGACCTTGGTTTCTCTGTCCGTACTGAAACAATCAGAGCCACCATGCCCACTGCCCTGGGGGTCCGTGGTCTGGAGAGACTCTGGGGCCCTGCCTGCAGGTGGGGAAGAACCAGGAGTCTGGCAGCCTTGGCCAGTGGTCAGCAATGGGCACTCAGTGGGCAGAATAGCAGAGTGGCTTTGGCCATGAACTTAGAGGCAGGGGCCTGGGTGAGGAAGGGGACAGGACAGCAAAGACTCTACCCAGAGACCATGGAGAACATGAAGGAAGGGACATCCAGGGGAAGGGGACCTTCTTGGTGCAGGCTGGGGATGCCCAGCCTGGAGAGGACCAGTCATCGTGGGGGACAATCACTGTGGGACTGTCAGGGAGAGGGGCCCAAGTTTGAGCAGGGAGCAGGGAGGGGAGAAGGAGCAGACTGTGGGGTTGGCCAGGTTTGAGTTCCAGTCTGGCTTTGCCACTTACTGGGTATGTGACCTTCAGCAAGTTACTGAATCTCTCTGAGCCTCAGTTTCCTCATCTGTACATGGGTTTGGTGATATAGCATCTAGCTCATTGTAAGAATTAAATGGGCTGGAAAAGGGTTAGTATGGGACCTGGCAGAGACAAAGCTCCATAAATGATCGCTATTGTACTAATCATCATCATCATCACCATCATCCTCCATCTCTCCTGGGTTGTAAAGATGAACGTAGGTAGGCGAGAGGCCCCTGACCATGTCCCTGGATGCGCAATAAGGTCAGTAATTAGCAAGACCAGTTACAGGTAGGTTTTTCTCATCTCCTAGTGGGCGAGTCACAGCACAGTGGGGGCCCCAGGGGCTTAGGTGCTCTGAGCCCTCCCTACAAAATTCACATCTTTTGGGAGGAGAGGGGGGGCTCTGTGAGGGGGCTCAGCCCTCCCTCAGTCCTGGGGGTGGGCAGTACCTGATGATGGGCTCATTGTCCACCTTCATGATGCAGTAGGGGTCGCTGCTGCCAGTGCTGCAGGACAGACAGGTGAGGGGCTGGTGGGAAGGCCAGCTGAGGGGTCTCTGGAGCAGCTTCCTGCCCCCTGCCAGGGGCCCTCAGTGACCCCAGAAAAGAGAGTGAAGGCTGAGGCACCATGTCCTGGGCCAAAACATGTGCTCCACCCTCAGCCTGGGGGCCTGGTGAGAAGAAGGCAGGGACCCCCACCAAGGCTCTCCTTCCATGTGCAGGGTGGGGGCAGGGGCACTGCTCACTGCTCCTCCTCCCTGCCCTCTCCCATCCCACCCCTGCCTCGCCCCAAAACAGCATCCAAGCAACAGCCCCAGGCAAGCAGCCAGCACCCTGGCCCTCAACACCTAAGTCTAGCCCCTTACTCTCCCCTCTGAGCCTTCGCTCCTGCTGTCCCCAACCCCCTCCTCTAAGGAACCTCCCTGCCCCCGAGACAGGGAGTAAGGTCTACAGGGGACCTCGCCGCCACCTGCCCCTCTGCATGTTTCCCTCTGTCCCAGTATTCAGTACTCATAGTGATGCACTGTCATCACCTGACCCCTGACTTGACTACAAGCTACCTGAGGATGGGTGCCACTCTGTGTCCCCAGGACAGGGCGTGGCACAAGACAGGGGTCCTCCTGTAACTGTGTACTGAAGGAGTGGATGAACAAATGGATGAATGAACGAACGAACACAGGCCACAGTCTGCTCTCAGGCGCTCCCAGCCATCTGGGGAGGACTGGCGGAGGCAAATCCGAACCGCTCAGTTCCACCTGTCTCAGCTTGGTGGGGGATTCCTGGGGTTGAAAGGGGATTCCAGCCAGGCCTAGGGCTGGTACTAGGCAAAAAGGCAGGGGAGAATGAGGACTGTTCCTGGAATTGCCCCTCCGGCCAGGCGTCCACAGAAAGGAAGTTTGTTTACATGTTGGAGACTGGGGAATTCCAAGCTCTGCTTCCCTTCTCAAAAGGGCTCTTCCGGCAAGGAAGCCACGTGGGGTGAACATCTCCCAAAGCTCTCCTGACACAGACAGGAAATGTCTGCCAAGACTCAGTTTTCCCACCTGTAAAGTGGGGATTGTAATCCCAGCTCACAGGGTAGCCGTGCTGGGTCCCTGGGATGATATGAAAGGGCCAGCCCCTTGCAAGGGCTCAGTACATGTTAGCTCTGCCTGAGACTCTGTTCTTCTGCCTGCACCCTCCCCCCGCCATCGTTCAACAGCCTTCTCCTCCAGGGAGCCCCTGTGAACACCCAGCTTGCATCCCACCAACCCAAGCCAGGGGACTCCAGGCTTCTTAGCAATCAGGCCCCTGTGCGCCCAGGTGCTGGACTGGGCCGCAGGACCCAGGAGCCACACGTGTATCTGTACAAGGAGTTCAGAGGACGCAGGGAGAGGTCAGTGCTAGCTGAACATCAGGGGACCTCTTGGGGCTGTCCCCCACCGCAGGGCCCCCTCTGCCCTGCTGGGGCCTCCTGGCCTCAGGGCCCCTCAGGGCAGGGAACCTGCTGTTCACCCTAGTGAGCCCAGCACTGCTCGCTGCTCAGCTCTAACTCAATGAATGAATCTATGAATGAGGATGAGGTTTGGGGCTCCCGTCACGGGCAGGATGACTGGAGTGGACAAAAGCCTGGAGGCAGAACCAAAACCCAAGTGCACAAGGACAGCTATGGGCTGGGTGGCTGGATCAAAGAGGTGCGGAGGAGACAGTGTCAAGAGTGGGCCAAAGCCAAGTTTAAGGACCTGGGCCCAACAATGATCCCTGCTGAGCTGTTTTGACCTGTGTCCTGCCCAGTGACCTCCCCCCAAGGGAGGACCCTGGCCGGTCCCCTCTCCCACTTGTTCCCTAAGCCAGTCACCATTGACCCAATCTGGTCATTTGTGGGGCCTCTATATTTAGGGCCTTGGCAGTTTCTAGGCTGTGGGAGGGGGAGGATCAGGAAAACCCCAGAATAGTCCTGGGCCTCTCCCCAGGGCCACTAGGCATGGGAGCCAGTGGGTTACTGGTCACTGTGATCTCCGCTCCTTTCCTAACTGACCCAGGTACCAAGGGATGGAAGACAGTGGAAGGAGCGTGGCAGGGGCGGGCAGGCCCTGAAAGCTGGTGGTGGGAGTGCAGCTGTGCTGTGTGCCCTTCAGAGAAGTAAAAACCCAGGCATGGAAGTGGCAGGGAGGCAGGTGGCAGCTATGTGAGGACGGCTCCCTCCTCAGACCTGTCTCAGTCATGGTGGACCACTATGAGAGGTGGTGAACTCCCCGTGCTAAGAAGTGTAGGAGCCCCGGCTGGAGGGGATGCTGCTTGGGACCCAGGCTTGGAGCTGGTGAGGCACAGTGAGATGGGCTCGCCACCACCCCTGCCAGTGGTACTCAGTGGGGGCCTCCTGTGATCTCCAAACCCTGCTGTCCATCCCTGTGTGTTTTACATGGGATTTGGGAGGCTCAGTCCCCCTGAGCCCCACAGCAAGCCTGCAACCTTGGTTGGGCTAGGATTCCTGGCCTGTCAGCAGCAGAGTAGGTTTGAGTCCTGACTTCTCTATCTATCTGCTGTGTGATCTTAGCAAATGACTTCCATGTCCCGAGCCTCAGTTTCCCCATCTGCAAACTGAGTATATCTACCTTTAGAGCCAATAGGAGGATTAAGTGGGAAGGTCCTCAACACCTCTACTATGGGCTGGGTCCCTCAGGACACCAGGAACATCAAGTCATAGTCCCTGCCCTCATAGTCAGGCGGGACAAGCAGCCCCTGCAGGAGCAACCGCTACATCAAGGGCTTCTTCCAGCTGACCTGGGCTAGAACAGGAGCTGAGAACCTACCCGAGGGCATCAGGGAAAGCCCTCAGGAGGAGTTGAGAGGGGTCCTGAAGTATGAACAGGGGTTTTCTGGAGGACTCTGAAGGGGAATGCTCAAACGCAGAGGGCCCCTGATGTGCAAGGCAGGGCTGTGAAGGACAGTGCCCAAGTGTGGGGCTGAGCTTATAGGGTGGGTTGAGAGCTGGGTTCAAGAGATGCCTGACAGGTCAGAGCTGTTACACTAACCACCAAGGGGAAGGCAGGGGAGAGGTAGGGAGCGGTGGGAAGGAGAGGTGAGTAGGGCAGGCAGGGTGAGGGGCGGGGCAGGGTGAGGAAGGAGATCCCAGAAGCACACCAACAGCACTTGGTAGCCCTCCCCCGGGGATGGAGGCACGGCTGGCCAGGGAACTGGGCACCTGGGCCCCCAGGTGGGCACAAACCAAGAGCTTCACGGCCCTGGGCTGGTGAGAGCCTGGAGCCAGGCACTAGAGCCAGCTGCTGCGGATATGCGGAGAGAGGCGACAGACGGAGGGGACTGCTCCTCCCAGCCGCCACCAACCAGAGGCCAAGATGACCTAGTTACCAGTGCGGGGGTGCTTAGAGGCCAGTTCCGGGGGTGAGACCCTCTCAGAGCTCATCTGCCTTCCTACCCCAGAGACCTCATTCCCAGCTCCGGCCCCACCCCCACCTTCCATGCACAGAAACCCACCTTGAGATGGCCCACTCCCCTCCCTCACCCATTGCCATGGCAACTGCTGAGCTCTGCCTTGTCAGGCCCAGGGGGCCTCGAACTGGAACTGCTTATGATGCTAAGCATGCCTGCTCGTAGGGGACACTGGGCGCGTGAGAAAGATGCCCTCTCCTGGCCCCCCATCGCTCCTGCCCTCCATCCCCCTTCCCCCATTTCCCCCCATCCTCCACTTCTCTGCTTCTGGGAGGCCGCTAAGGAGCAACAGGGGCGGGGAGGCTCCAGCCCAGCAGACTTTGAACCCTATGCCTCCTCCAGGCTCCCCTTCCCACCCCCGCCCCCAAGCTTTGTGCTTTCCACCTGTCCCTCTAGAAGGATTTGACCCCTAGTTTACAGAAGGGGAAACCGGCTTTGGAGCAGGGAGCTGCCTGAGGCTACATATGAGGAAGCTGGTGACAGAGCCAAGATGGGGGCCCAGGGGTCAGGCAGCTCAGCCCTGGGACCTAGTGAGAAGTGTGGGACAAGGGGCCCCTGAAACCTTAGGAGCCCTAGACCTAAGCCTTGCTCTACCGCTTGGAGCCAGCATTTTGCGTCTCAGAGCCCCGGTTTCCTCATCTGTAGAAATGAAATGATGAGAACTGCCTTGCTGAGTAGCTGTGAGGATTAAAGGGACGGCTCGAGCAAGGCCGAGGGCACGAGCAAGTTACCACCCGGCTCCCGGCCCCCATCTAACATCGGTCCGGGCGTCCTGACTTCACGCCAGTCCCTCCCCGCCCAAGCACACAGCAGGGAGCCCCGGGACAGACCCTGGGCCCCAGCTCTTGTTTCAGGTGCACACTCCGCAGTACTAAGGGCTCCGAAACTACCAAGGAAGACTCGTCCTTTCTAGGGGGGCACCGACCCCTGCAGCCACAGCCTGGGCAGTTCTCCGAGACCTCTTCCCTGCGATGTCTCCCCGGTGCAGCTCCTGCCTTACCAAAGCCCCTTCCCCTCACAAGCCTCGGTTTCCTCCCTCTCCGATCACTAAACCTCCTTACAGACCCCCGCCCCCTCCCCCGTCCC
>NW_007746228.1:12768-13747 GCF_000696425.1 Galeopterus variegatus | reverse complement strand
AAAAAAAAAATAATTAGTGGATTCATCCATCCTAAAGAATTTTCTAGAATTCAGAAAAAATTATTATGTACAAAGATATTTATTGCAGAATTTTTTGCAATAGTAAGAAATTGAAATAGTTTAAATGTCCAGGAATAGGGAATTGGTTATTGTGAATTTGCATGGTAGAATGTTGCATAGCTCTTAAAATGGCATTTATCAGGACTTGGTTAACAATATTGGACAACACTTGTATTTTAATGACACATGAAAAAAAATGCTATAATATTATCACACAGAAAAAAAGAAAGACCAGAACACCAATTTTCGTTTAACATAGAATTACAGGTTGAGTATCCCTAATCTAAAATTTGAAGTGCTCCAAAATCTGAAACTTTTTGACTGCCAACATGATGCTCAAAGGAAATGTTCACTGGAGCATTTTGGATTTCAGATTTTCCTGTAGTGACCTTTTCTTTTTGTCCTTTTTCTTTAGTATTTTCCACTTTTTCTGCAATGAATATGTGTTAATTTTACAGATGGGCAAAAAATTTTTCATATGGATAAAATGTGTGTTGTAGCCATTTTTTCTTTTTTTAAAAAAAATTCTTAATAGAATAAATATACATATTAGAGTTGTTAAAGTTTCTTTTTAACAAATTCTTGCCATAAATAAATAATAAATAGAGTTTTCGAGTTTAAATTTCTAAAAGAGACTCTTAGCATGTATGAGTTACAAAGCAAACAAAACTCAGGAGGTAATTACCAAGTAAGCAGTTACTTAGGCAACCTTACAAGTTAGGCAAGTTAACAGCATAAGTACTAGTTAGTTTAAAATCCAACTCTGTACATGGTTACTACGTGCTCTTAGAAAATTAATTTGTTTCTCTCAACCTCAGTTTATTGTATCTAAAATAGAGGTGACCACACCTACCCCTAGGAAGCTATATACATATCACATAGTAAACACTTGGTAATTAGTAGCTATTATTGTTGTAGT
>NW_007746228.1:0-8192 GCF_000696425.1 Galeopterus variegatus | reverse complement strand
AGAAGTAACTAATTAATAAGCATTCATTTTACATTTAGAATACAACACAAAGAGAGTCCTTTCCTTCCATTGACTTAGTCAATTGATATGCCCTTTTTTTTAATCAGTGAGCCTTTGCAGCAAAACAAGCCACCTCAAAACATAGGAGCTTAAGATAAACATTTATTATTTTTCACAATTCTGTGTCAGCTGGGTCTCCTGGTCTTGGCCCTCTCAGCTGAGGCTGGAGGATCAAAGATGGCCTCACTCTGTTATTGAGTAGTTAGCAGGCTGATTGTCTAAGGGGTCCTCATCTGGGATACCTTATCCCCATCCATCATGGTCGCTCACCCTCTAGTATGCTAGCCCACCTTTTTTACATGGTATTCTCAGGGTTCCAGAGAATAGCAACAAAAAGTATGCCCCAGTGCACAAGTGCTTTTGCTTGCATCACATTTGCCAACTTCCCATTGGCCAGAGCAAGTAAATGGCCAAGCCCAGATTCAAGGGATAGAGAAACAGACTTCATCTCTTGATGGAAAAGGAAGCAAAGTCATGTGACAAAAGGGCATGCATACAAGGATGAAAGGAATTTATGGCTATCTTGTAATTTATCACAGTTAACAAGTAAATAGTGACTAAGACATTCTTTTTTGCCTATGAAAATTTGGTATTTTTTTTCACTGTGTTTCTATAACAAAGCACAGTAAAGAATGTTCCCTTAATCTTTCCGATTGGAAATAAACTCTTTCACAGAGATTTAAATGCAAAGCTTTGTTGTAAAATGTATTTAATAATGTCCAATGTCCTTTTAGTATGGTGGCCAAGAACACTTGGATGCCCCTCCAGCTGAATTGCTTTTAGCCCAAACTGAAGACTATGTGGAGTACTCAAGACATGGAACAGTCATCAAAGGACAGGAGCGGGCTGTTGCCTGCTCTAAGTATGAGGAGGATGTGAAGATCCACAATCACACAGTATGTGTTAAACTATAATCGTTTTGTGTCCTTATTAGTTTTGCTCTGGATTACATTATTCTATTACAGCTTTGTTAGCTAATCATTGCTATGCCTTTTTTTTAGTTCAACATTTTAACTTTGTTTTATGGAATTTTTCCAAAAATAGCAAAAATGTGAAAGAGAAGTCAGATATCCTGAATTTTTTCCTAGGCTTTTGGGAATCAAATTTCAGACCATTGTAACTGCAATGCTTGCTTCTCACACTTGAGGTCAGGTGACTCTCTCCCAGTTAGCGAACTCTAGAATCACCATAATTTTTCTCCCAGATTACCTATAAAGGCACTATATTGTTTTATATTCCTATCAACAATGTATGAAAGTCCCTAATTTCAGGTTCCTGTTTAAGTAACCTCTCTCTTTGCAGCATATCTGGGGATCTTACTGGAAAGACGGCCGATGGGGATACAAATGCTGTCACTCTTTTGTCAAGTATTCCTATTGTACTGGAGAAGCTGGGAAGGAGATTGTTGTAAGTATTTGTCCCCTGGTTCTTAAAGGCATAAAACAACCAAAGCTCTTAAATCAAACTCTGTATAAAACATATCTTCTCATGTTTCAAATGTTAATTTTTTCTTAGTTGATCAGTTACTATGACACCCGACTCAAATTATGTATACTTTCCCACAGAATTCAGAGGAATGTGTTATAAATGATGTGACTGGAGAAGAATCTGTGAAGAAACCACAAACCCTCATGGAAGTAAGTCTATAATCATCTGTCCTGAGGGACAACAAATATCCTGGAGGGAGGACTTTAAAACTTGCTCTGGAGTTTGTTTTCACATCAATAACACTGTATTTCAATCCTCCCTCTCAGATGCATCAGGAAAAACTAAAAGAGGAGAAAAAGAAGAAGAAAAAGAAGAAGAAGAAGCATCGAAAGAGCAGTTCAGATAGTGATGATGAAGAAAAGAAACACGACAAATTGAAAAAGGTACTTTGTAAAATCTAAATAGTAAAAATAACAAAAACAATATTCTTTATTTGTAGAGACTTTAGGAAATGATCTAGTCTTGTCTGTATGTTCATTTTAGGCATTTTTGGGGGTTTTTTTAGTTGGCTGGCCAGTATGGGTATCCAAATCCTTGACCTTGGTGTTAAAAAATCGCACCCTAACCAACTGAGCTAAGCAGCCAGCCCTTTAAAGGCTCATTTTAAAAATGAGGAAATGAGCTGAGTCTGGGTGATATGTCCAGGTCACATTAATGAAGATGTTGTGGGTGTAGGTACTTGTAATATTTGATAAATATCACTATGCATTGAAGAAATGTGCTTTGTCAAGCTGTGTTTTAGAGTTATTGACAGGTTTCCCACAAAGAATTGCCTCTACCTCCATAATTTGTAAATTTCAGCTAGTCCTTGGGAATAGTCAAAATTGCACTCTCCACCAGAAGCATCAGTTGCAAGCGTGTATCACTAAAATTAACCTTGTTAAATTGTTATTAAATACAATTTCTTTAACACTCAGTGTCATAGAATGTTTTGTGCTCTATGAAAATGTCATATGAGCCAAATAGTGATTAGTTGTACCTTGACAGTGGAAGAGCTGACTCTCAAGCTCTTTTGGAAGTCTAGATTTTTGATGTAGCACTTCATATTCAGTGGAATCTTTTGATACTCTGCCACTTTTGAACAAAAGAGATCTAATGTGGAGCTGTGATGCTCATTTTTTCCCCCTCACTATAGGCACTGAATGCAGAGGAGGCCCGCCTTCTTCATGTCAAGGAGATCATGCAGATTGATGAGAGGAAGCGTCCTTACAATATCATATATGAAACTCGGGAACCCACTGAAGAGGAAATGGAGGCCTATAGAATGAAACGTCAGAGGCCAGATGACCCCATGGCCTCTTTCCTTGGACAGTAGTAACTAATCATAAAAGATCATCTAAGATAGACACAACTGATATGTTCTTTTCAGCTTCTTGCTGATGATTGTAGATAGAAAAATCCTTGTATAGTCTTCTTGCTGCCTGACTTTAATAAAGCTTTCAGAAGGCTCAAAGTAAATTCATTCCTTTCCACACTGAAGAAACAAAACAAAGAAGAAAAACAAAGAGGAGGTACATTAAGTGTGGATTAAGATTTTATTTTCAGTTTTATACTGGTGATGTGGAAAGAGGCCTTGGCTCTCTACCTGTCAAGAGTGTCTTCTACTCAACAGTTATTAAATCTCAAACTTTATTTTCACAATTTTTATGGCCCTTTATTTAGTGTTAGTACACATTTTGAAGGTAAATTAGTTATTCTTTCTCAAAACCAGAGCCTTATTTTTAAAAAACTTCTGGTAACTCTATAATTGCAGTTATTTTATAATAATTGTGTTTGCCTTCTAAGGTTTTCCTGGACTGAAGTTAAAAAAAAATTATTTCAGTGGCTTTGGGTCACTGAAAGGAAATCTATAGAAAATGTAAAGAATCTCCTCCCCCGTGTCAATCTGTGTAGTAATAAATCTGTTTTTCATTTGGTTATTAAATTTGGTGTTTAATACATTCCTTGTACCTTACATCCAGAAGTAATGTGTTAGCCTTTGAATGGAAAAACAACTATTTTTTCATTCTTGAATCAGTATTGATTGATCAGTACTAGGTCTTTTATCATTCTGGACATGAGCCTTTAGACATAGAAACCCTTTATCATAGAAGATATGATTTGTGATATTATTTGTTGGTTTAATTGTGATTGCCTTTATGTAGCAATCATGAATATTAAATTAGATTTTTAAAAGACTATAGAGTATCTGGCATACCTAATCTTCATAGCAGCAAGTGTCACTTTGTAAAACATGTTGAGCACAAAACCTGAAGTTGAAGGTTTCTTTACAAAGTTATAGTGGTTGTAGGGATATTGGTAACTGAGATTGTCATGATCCTCAAGCCTCTTCTAAGAAAGCTGTGAAGAGAATACTGACAGCAAGATCAGTGAATACAGGCTGTTAACCCCTGACATGAGTACACAGACTTTTAATGGCTTTCTCAGAGGTAGTAGTGGTAGGAGAGTAACTCAGTCAATTTATCAAGTACTGTGGATATAGTTGGTGTCTAGATTCAGACTACTATGAAATTAAAACAGCAATGCAAGTAGATCTAATTCTTACCTACTTTAAGAATATCAAAAATTTGTTTTCATATTCCTTAACATAGGATGGTTCAACATAATATCTGACATTGGTATTTATTTTGTATTTTATCTTTTGTTAATAAAGATATGTACTTGAGAATACTTAACTGTGAGTAGTTTTTAGTGTTATTTCAAATATTTGGCAGAAAAGTGGTATAGGACTGGCAGGGATCCTGGGTTAGCTTCTGTGAGTTTGTATTAGAAAATGTCTGCATCCTTTAACTCAAAAAATGTTTCACCTAACCTTTCTCGGCCTCCGTTCCCTTTTCTGAGAGGCCTAATTTACTCTGATTTTAGGAAGATTTCTATAATATTCAAAGTCATGTCTTATTTCTGTTTCCTTTTGGAAAAAGTAACAGAACATTATTCAGAGAAGAACTTGATTTTATCTTAATAATAGCTGCCTTTTAAGTGCTGGAACTGTGTGCTATAATATTTGTATGTTTTCTCATTCTTCAACAGAACTTCATCGGGTGAATAATGGATGATATCCCTATTTTACAATAAGTACATGGGCTTAATGACTAAAGTAGCTTGCTGGATTCCTAATAGTTAATAGTGTTACAGCCAGAACACAAAACCAGGTGTCTCTGATTCTAAAACCTACCCTTTTCTCATTATTTATGTCCCTGGTTTCTGGACCAAGATGGCTGGTCCTTTGCAGTTTCTTCCATTGACAGAAACCTTAAGCAGGCCCTCAGGGTTTACCGGGTTCACCCTCAACACCTGAAAATGATGCACATGTCCCACATTCTTTGACAACTCCTTCTAAAACTTCCCCCTAGCACGCACCAGCCTTGTGGAATGCTTCAAAGAAGACTTACTATACAAAAATGAATAAACATTTCATTAAGTTTAAAAGAATTCCAGAAATACTCCAAAAAATAGGAAAGAGGGCTATATTTGGGTTTGTTTCTTCCAATGTTTTCTAGTTTCTATTTTGAGATTTTTTTCCTCTAAAACTTCTCTAATGTGGGTTTGTTACTTTTAAATTATGTTATTAAAAAGAATTTTATATAAAATTAAAATCTATTCTCTGAGATGGACTGATGATTCTTAGGAAATTGATCCACATGCTTTAACTTACAGGATGAGGGGCGACTTGCATGGGCAACAGGACACAAGCGGTGGAAGTTTATCCTCCACTGTGAGTATCATAATGAAATTTAAAGCCTGCCTCATTTGCCTGAATGTTTGATTTGGGAGTGCAACGAGCGTCCTCTTTTTCCTCATTGACTCCACATGGAACATGGTAGTTATTGGAGTTTTTTCATCTCCAAGTCCTGACAGTATAAAATTTTATTTCCAGTGCTCTGAATGTTAGAAAGTAGAACTATGTGGACTTTTCAGTGTCTTCCATTCCTGAGATTCTATGATTCATCCTTTCTGGCAGATACAAAAAAAATCCTCCAGCTCCACGTACACAATCTTAAAAAAAGTGGGGACGACCAGCGCGCATGCTCCCTACTCAAGCCAGCCGGGTAGCAGCTGGCATGCTCCCTCAGCCAGCTGCTACTGCGCCTGCGTGCGGGGAGACCTCTCGCCCAGTCTGCAGGCGGGAAGCAATCCGGAGAACCCGGATGGAAGCCTGGCCGGGCTGGGGTGGAGGTTACGGTGAGCGTGTCTGTCTCTCCGCGCTCTGCAGGTTCCTGCTCCGGAGTCGGACCTGAGGAACAGTGGCCTAGAATGGTTCCGACGCCCAGAGGCTGGGCCCCAGGCTGAGCGGAGATCGGAACTGGAGCCTGAAATGGGCGCCTAAAAGAATCCCGAGCATCCTCTGGGCCTGAGGCTCAGGCTCTGATACGAGCGGGCGGAGACCGAGCTTGGTCCTTCCTCGCCGCCGGCGCCCTTATCATGCCCCGGCCGGCTCCAAAAATCTCCGTCCTTAATAACACCCTCAGGCCCTATCAGTTAAGAGCCGCGTGTTCTTTGCATGCATACTCATAATTAAACCTGCCAGCAACCCTGTAAGGTAGGTACTGTTATCGTCCCCACTTTTAGGAACTGAGTTTGGAAAGCTCCCAGCCTGTAAGTGACGAAGCCGAGATAAGATCCCAGACGTTTGCCTCTGGACCGTGTGCTCAAGTACCACGTTCCCGCCCCTTTTCTTTTGGCTATTGATTTTAACTGTAATATGTAATGGTTAAGTCCTCTGCCTCTCTCCGTGCCTGCCATGAACTTGCGTAGGCGGTGGCTAGGTAAAGGTTGAATTGTATTTGGTTTGGAGTTTTAGGTTTACAGCTGCACTTGGTGTTTTCACTGCTGAAATATATGTATTTAGCATTCCCTAAATAATCCTATTATGTGAATGTTCACTTTTAACTGATTTTTCTTTCAGTTGTGATATTTTTTCCTATCTACCTGCACTTCATAAACTTGAAAAAAAATTTTACTTTGTAACATCAAATCTTTCATTCAGCATCTTAAGATATCTTTCAAAAGACTCTCAAAATAATCATTCTTAAAATTAATGATATTTAAAGATAATGCTTTTTGTTGGTTTATCTTTTTGTTATGGAAAATTTCCGGTGTATATAAAAATATTGAGAATGGTGTAATGATGTGTAGCCATCATCCAGCTTCAAGAGTTACCAATTCAAAGACAGTCTTATTTCTTTTATGTCCATCCCACCTTGTGTGTGTGTACTGAGGTACAATATTGTAAAAGAAATCCCAGACATCATTTTACTTGTAAATAATCTAACAAATGAGGACATTTTACAACACAGCTGCAATTCCATTATCACACCTGCTTAAATTAATAGTAATTCCTTATTATGATGATGCCTTTTTAATGTTTACTTTTTTTAGGGTACTGTAATCCTAAGTCCCACAAGGGAAGTGGAAATTGTGAGGTTCTAAAATACAAGAAAGCCTCTTGGGCGGTAAGTTCATCTTTGAGGATCTTGAAAATTCTTGCTACCTGTTCTCCCTTTTTGAGGGAAATGGAGAAGAATACTATAAATGGATTTTTAAAAATTCTTTTGTTCAAAACAGTTAAATTAAATCAAAATATACTTGAGTAGCATAGTCAGTGCGGATACAAATGGACTCTTAACAGGTCCTGTACTGATTTCTAATGAGACTAAAGCAAAGCTTTTTCCTTTGTTCCCTCTGCCTCCCTAAATATTTATGGTAAATATACATAATAGAATATAGAAAGATGGGCATTTTTTATGCTAATCTAATAATTTTATTGTCATTAATTAGGAGTGGCTTTAAACACAAGGAGTGGCTCTAAAGTCCAAATAGTCTCATTACTTGACAAAAGAAGAATTAAAATCAACTTTTTAAACTTCAGCTCGTCAGATATCCTCCAATTGTTAACTGGCTCATAACAACCACATAATGGGTCAACATATTAGTTACATGGACGTACATTTTACAACTAGTGAGTTTTGGCAGAACGACTAGAAAACTAGTGCATTAAGTAAATATTCTTGGCTTACTTATTGTGGTTTTTTTTAATGGCCAACATGGGCATTTAGATTTAACTGTGTCTCTGGTTAAATTATTTTAGCCACATTCTGTGGCATAGAACTTTAGGGATCACTTATTTATCTTGGAGATAGAATTGTTTTCTAAGGTATATTTGAGTCTACCTGTGGATTATACCTTTGCTCATTGCTAATGAGAGACAAAAAAAAGACATGGCTTTCTTTTTTAGGTCCCTCAACCTTCATAGGAGATTGTCATCAACTCAGAAAACTTAGAAAACTTAAATGCCTATTAAAGCATTTGGATTGTTCATTTTTCAATCTAGAATATCTGTAAGCTAGAGATTGGCTTGGAGGATATGTTTTCATTCTTTTAAAACTGACTACTTACTAGGATGTGTATCAGGATTACCTGGACATCTTTATTTCACATTCTTTTGTCCTACTTCTGGAGAAGATTTATTAGGTAGTGCATGGGACATGTATACTTCCCAGTGATTGTGATGGGCATCTTTTATTACAGATAACTGTTTCAGTTACTATTCATAAGAATTATCTAAAATACTTATTCAGAATACAGATTCTAGGCCCTTACTTCAGAGGTAAGAATCAGAATCTCGGGGGAGTCGGGGAGAAGAA
>NW_007746227.1:13008-13750 GCF_000696425.1 Galeopterus variegatus | reverse complement strand
CAAGCCATTTCTCTTGTGAAAAACTTAATGGCTTCTTATTGTCCGCTGATTTGGGTCTTGCTTCTCAGCAAAATTTCAAGGCTCTTCATGTCTTACTTTATCCTCTCTATCCACAATTATTACCTAACAATCCTCAGCACAGTCTCTAACCAGTCACTCCATCCTCTCTTGTGTTTCCATACCCAGTGGACATGTATAGACTTTTCTTCATGTTTTTCCCCCTTTGTGCAGTGCCTGTCCGCTTTTCTGATCTGTGTTCCATCCATCTTCAAGGATGAGTCCCACTTTATTCATGAAGCCTTATCCAGTAACTCAGCACCACACTGTGCTTTCTTTTCTCTAGACTTCCACAAGTCTAAACTACTCTAGCCCTTAACTGTACTATATGTCAGCATTTATAGTATACTATTGGCAGGCATACCTGTTGGCCAATGACCCCAAAAGTCTATAACCTTGTCTAATTTGTAATTTTGTCATGGGTTGGTCTGAGGGAGAAGAGTCACTTGGCTGGCGAAAGACACTAGCCCTTTACTTGCTGTCCTAGACATGGTTATTCTCATCATTGGCATTTAGGAAATATGTTTCTGCAAGAAACAAGCTTATTTGAGCTATTGAAAGAAGCAAAGGGGATAGAAGATGATTTAAAAAGTGATGAGAAATCTTAGACTACACACACACACAAAAAAAAAGGTAGAAGTTTTGAATAAAGAGTGAAAATTCAAAGCTAGTGATAGCCCTGGCC
>NW_007746227.1:0-10282 GCF_000696425.1 Galeopterus variegatus | reverse complement strand
TATTAGAGTGTTTTATATTATAATTTATTTAGAAAGTATTGCAGAATACAACCCATGTAAAAATATAAACCACTCAGCAATCAAAAACAGAAAAAAGATGTGCTACTAAAATAAGACATACAAAGAGTAAAGGGTAGGGGCTGGCCTGTGGCTCACTTGGGAGAGTGTGGTGCTGACAACACCAAGTCAAGGGTTAAGATCTCCTTACTGGTCATCAATTAAAAAAAAAAGTAAATGGTAAAAGGAAAGAGGGGAACAAATCACAGAAATAGTCTGCATTTAGAGTGAAAATCCCATTTCCAAGGCATACAAGGAGGAGCTGGAAGACAAATAAAGGTGTTCTTGGCAGTAGATAAAAATAAGACTATTTAACATGCATGTAAAATGGAAATGGCAGAAAAGGTTAATATTACAAAGAGAGAAGTTAAGCAAAAGGAATGACTAGTATAAAAAGAAAAGCAAAATGTAGAGAAGATGAGTGAATAATTATAGGTAGGGCAGAAATTATTAAATCCTTGAAAGTGACACAAAAGAGCATAATGGCTGTGTTAACAAAGAACAGGAAGCTGTATGTGTGCTTGGAGGAAATGAAGCAGCTGTGGACTGTGCTTCTCCAGGTAAAATTTAGTTTAACCGCAGGACACTGGAGAAAAGTGATCTGAGTGTTTTAACTGCTCTTCACCCTTACATTCCTTTATTCCTACAACAAATATTTATTTAGTATTTCTCTGTGCTGAGGATACAAAAATCAACAAAGCCAAGCAAAGGTAGGAGGCATTTATCCATCCTATTTCCCAAGTAGTAAACTTTACCACATTAGCCAGTTTAACTCTCAAATAAGTCTTTTATTTTCCCCTGCTTAAATAATAAAGGTAGTGTTTTCCTTTAAGTAGTGACTTTTCCCTTCTGGAGAACAATGCTGTTTACCTAACTTTTCAACCCATTATTATCTTGAATGCAAATTTTGTTTTTGTTTCTGTTTTTGTTTTTTTTAAAATCCAGCAGTTTTCCAAAGGCAGAAAGAATGAAAACAAAAGATTAAAACAAACCAAGAATGGGGTTGCCTGAGTTCTTCAGTTGCCTTAACAGAATCTGCCCACAGATATACTTATATATTTTTCTAAAAATAGTTTACTGAGTAAGTTGAACCATTAAGTCCATTTTCTTTTCTGCACAATAGAGAAGAAACGGGAAAGAAAGAAAAGTGCCATGAGAATATTTTTGGTTTAATGAATTTACTATTCATTATATTTGCTGGACATAATTTGAGTCCAGGAAAGAAACCTAAACATGGCATAAGATTTTGACTTTCAGTTTATAAGAGAAGGAATTTCTAGTAAAGAAAGTTAAAGTGTATAGCAATACTTGGCAAACATTTGAAGACACTTGAAACACCATTCTCATGCTCAATCAAAAAATTTATTCATTCATATAATCTTCCCATATTCTCACTGGATATTTTTACTTTAAAATAGATAGTGTTTGGAGACAGAATAGAGGAGATTATGCAAATGTATGAATCTTAATGAGAAGTTCATTATTGAACATTTTGACATGTATTTCAGGAAATGATAGAAGACTCTGGGATTTATAAGACTTAATAGAAAAAAATCTGCTCTTGAAGAACTTCAAAATTGCCATAAAAGAGAGACACATGTGACGGTAGAAAATGTAAAGCCAAATTGCATTATGCCCTATGGTAATGACTAGGAAAGGGGGCACTGTGACAAGCTTAGAATGATGATCAATATTTGGAATACTGAGATAGACAAGAAGGTAATTAGGCCCATTATGGACGCAGTTACCACAGACAACATAATTTGGGAAATTATACATTAAAATATTATGAAGAATGTTTTTCAAGGCTAATGGATTTGCAGTGATATCTATTAAAGCACATAAGACATTTTGCCTCTAGGAAATCTAAAAAAATCAAATGTACAGAATTTTCAGTAAGTGTAAATCTAAAATGAAAAGACAAAGCAGAATATGTTGGAGAATAAAGTGGTGCTATGACTTCCTACTTGGAATTTATAATAATTTTTCATTCAAAGAGTTTTAAGGCTATTAATTTCGCATCACAGCTCTCCATGAAGTAAGTAAAGCATTTCTATTGTGTTTGCCGAAGTTCATTGCTTATAAGAAAGCAAGGCCAAATTGATAATGAAAACAAGCTATCTTGACAAATTCCTGGCCGTCTTAGGTTTCATGCTGTGACCCCTGGATAGCATTACAATAATTTTGATCCCTAATTTACAAATGGGCACAATCCCTTTATTTTAGAAAGAGGGACTCTAACTTAATTAATTTTCACTAAGTGCCTTGAGGGCATTGATATTATTGAAATGTGAAAATTAATACATTATTTATTGTTAATGTATCATAACTAATATAAAGCTCTAGCTGGGAGAAAAACTTGCCATGTATCTGAAAGTGAATACCTTCCTCAAAATAATTCCTTATTTTTTAATAAGAATGTATTGGAAGCAGTTTCATCAATAATGGAAGATCCAATTACTGGTCTTCGGGATTAAGGCATTCTTTTATTGCAAGATTTCAGTGCTAGAGTGGGAAGTTCAAACATTGCCAATTAAATCTCAGACTAATTAAATGATTATAGCCTAAGGGGAAGGGCAACCAAGACTCCACTATTAATCTTCCCAAGAATGGACTGTATATGTGATGAACAGATGAATATATATGCAGTTTATTTCAAAAGAAAAAATGTAAGGAATTTTCTTTTTTAAATCAGTTTAATTTTTGAACACAAAAGGAAGAATAGTCTTTTTTTTACAAAGTCCTTTTCAACTCTTTGTGGAAGGCATGGCCACATTTAAGAACGCAATGGTGAATTGAACCAAATCAATTGCGGTAGGACTACACACGTTCAAACACTTGGAGGTGTCTCAAAAGCAACTATGACAATGATTATCACCAACACTTTATGAGTACTATGTGCCACGGACTCTACTCTGCTCATCTTATTCTCATTTTACAGATAAGGAAACTAAGGTACAGAGAGGTTTATAACTCAAGAAGTAATTGGCAGAGTGGGGAGTGTTTGGATATTCTATCGCCTTTGCCTTTAATCATTCACTATTAACCACTACTCACTAGACAGTTTTATTCTCTGTTATTCTAATCACCTGCCTGTAGGGAACTAACAGCGGTTCTCAAGCTGTCGGGCAGAGGCAGAAATCCAAGACTGAGTCAGAGAGACTGACATCCACATCCAAACAGTCCTTCAGGAAGTACTTTCTGTTTCACAGTATGTTCAAATGGGCTTTTTACCTAGAAGGCTGGGGCAGCAGTTTCTCAGTGTTTTAAGAATCTCTTTGCTGGCCGGCCCGGTGGCTCACTGCTACAGTGCGCCGCTTGGGAAGCACAGCGGCGCTCCCGCCGAGGGTTCGGATCCCACATACAGACCGGCCGCTCACTGGCTGAGCGAGGTGCGGGGGTAACACCGAGGGTTGCGATCCCGTTGCCGGTCCCAGTCCGGTACGGGCGCGACACTGAGGGTTGCGATCCGTTGCCGGTCACAAAAAAAGAGACAAAAAGGAAAAAAAAAAAAAAAGAATCTCTTTGCTGGTGGCTCCTCTCCACCTAGATGGTAGCTCCCTCTCAGGCCTCTCACCACCTCCTTTATGCGCAGAGGAGAAATGGTAGCACAGCTCCTTAAAATCTTTAGTCTTGGTGTGTGTGTCCATTCTTCTCAAAACATTGTATTTTGGGGAATAGAGGGGAGTAACTGGATGCATCTGAGGATTGGTGGGTCCAGAAAACATGACCCTGTAATTTCCCTCTACTTTTCTGGGAAGATCTCCAGGTCCGAGTCAAGCCAATCCTTTATTTGGGAACAGAGGGAATCATTGAAAGTGCTATAACATCTTTAAAATATACATATATTTCAGTGGTATTTCTTTATGAGGCCTTACTCTTAAGGGAAAATTTGACACACAATATTAAGAATATTTTTATGTTACCACCTTGAGAATAATTTTTATCATGTAGGATCCTTCTTTTAGCACCCTTGATAATTGTTGTATCATTTGTTTAATGAAGTTCCTATATGTTAAGTTTATGTTTGTGAGGGAAGGATAAGTTCCTCTAGATCTTAGAGAACATGGTCACTGGATGTAGAAGTCATCGGTTAAAAAATAAAGCCTTGCTACTAAAGTTTGGAAAAAGATCTGTTCCCTGGCATTTGCAACTAAACTAAACTGGCCTAGAAATCATTGAACAGTCATATTCAGATTAGCTCTTTAGATGCTCAAAACAGGACAAGTAAATGCTCAAATTTGGACAAGATACCTCCCATGACTGATAACGTGTGGTATTCATAGCTCCACTCTATCAAACAATTGCTTAAAATCAGCAGTAGTCAATATCACATCACCTACAGATCAAAATGTGGAGAGTCATTATATTTTGGGGTAACTTCAATGGATCAAGTTTGGATTTTGATAAATTACTCACTTTACCTTATCCCTTCAAAGAGCCTTCTACTTTAAGTGAGAGCCTAGAAAAAAATATGACTTGTGTAAATGGTGAGGCTAGAAATAGACAGTGAATATTCTCATTCTAAAAGCTGTAAAATTTCCTATGCAATGTCCACCTAAACTGAAATTGGTGAGAGTAAGAGTAGGGAAGAGGAAATGTACGTGACAATTGTTGTATTCCACACAATCTTTACGTGATATAGGGTACTTTATTTCAAGTGTCCTGTTGGAATTTACCACTGATGCCCATCAATTGACAAAGTAATCCTTCCCACAACCAATAACCTTGACCTTCAATCAGAGGACTCTAGACACCTAAAGGACATGGAGAGCCCTAGTGAAGGTCCTTGTCAGAGTACCCTTTTACTTGGAGATCCAGGTCAGTCAGTCAGCTGAACCTGTAAATCCCTGTAAGGTCTTTCTTGATTCTGGATACTCCTCTCTACACCAGTCTCTCTTCCACTGCTACATCCTGTTTACTCCTCAGGAATAAATACAAAATTCTTTTCCAAGTTTGTCAACCTCTGAGTCCACATTGGCAATCTAGGACTCAGCTGCCCTTTTGCTTTTAATTTTACTGTGTATTACATCCAGTAGAGGTAGGTTGTAATGTTGCCCAACGTCAGTTGGTGCTTCTAATTTGTGACTTCTATTTATATAAAGTGAATTAATTGCCAGCTCTATTACTCCTGCAAAATCCATGAATCCTTAATGTTCAGATTGCTTAGAATGAGTAACAGTGTGTTTGTTCCTTCTCAGATATGACTTCTTGCTGAGCTTTAAATGAGCTTCTTTTTGATAACATGCCTTATATTTCAGACGATTTATTCATTTTCATGTTTTCTGGAATTTATGGCTAAACGTTGATGTGAATGCTTACAGTTGGGCTGTAATATAATCTTCTGAATGGCAATTAATAAATGGAAGATGATTGTTGTTGTTGACAGAGGATTGAGGCTTTCTCAGATAATTTTCATCTTCATGTTTTCACCAAACTTCATGTCAAACATCCCTAAGGGTTGATGGTGTAAAATATTTTCTGTAAACTCCAAAGCTTTTACTGTTGCTTCAATACCCTCAAACCTCTATGTTGCCTTTTGTTTTCTTGTCAGAAATGATCTTATTCAATTTGTTTCTTCAACTTGACTTCCTTCCTGGGAATATAAGAAATGTGCCTCTCTCTGGATATAATATCCTCAGTATTTATGACTTGAAAGTAGCAACTAAAATTTGTTCCCAAAATTTCTTGTAATATTTTTGGTTAATCTCATCTCTTGGATATACACTGTCACCTATAAAATGCAGTGTTTATTATCTTCATGGGTATTGTTCAAAATGCAAAATTGTCTCCTGTAAGTTAATGATGAAACTGTAAAGAAATATCCTCTTTTTGCAGTTTGCCTGCTTGACCAAGCTCCAGGGATAATCTAGATTAATGTTCTTATTTTAGAGATGAGGAGAATGTAGGCCAGTTTAAGTAGGGCCAGCTTGACCCTAATCAAGTAGAGGGTAGAGACCAAATATTTGTTTAGGCAATAAAGTATATACACAGAGCAGAAAAAGTTGGAGTTAGGCTGCCTCAGGTCAGTTCCTAATTTGGACCCTTATTAAGTATGTTAACTTTAGACAAGTTATTTCACTGCTCTATACCTCAGTTTCCTCATCTGCAAAATGGGGCTAAAAGAAGTGCCAATAGCACAACTGTAAGTGTTATAGTAAGTTAATATAGTTGAAGCACTTAGAATAGTGCTTGGCACAGATGAAGCATTCCATGTATCATTAGCTATTAGCATTATTCTCGTTATTTTGACTGTTTTTAACATAATCAGAACATATAGAAGTATGTGTATTGCTATTGCACTTTAGTTGGTGTATGTATGCGTTAGGCCTTTATTGTGCTTCTTTGTTATTCCTTGTATTACCCAATGCTGTATTAAGCAACTAGTAGTAGTGTTCATGGTGGCAGTGGTAGAAGAAGCAAACATGGTGCTGATGGTAATAAAAGTTGATGCAGTTTATTGAGCTTTGCTATGTGCTAGGCATTGCTAGGCATGGAAGTAGGTACTTTATGTACATAATCCTTCATATGTACTCAACCTATATCTGTTGAAAAACTGTACTGTAGTTTATTTCCAGAAATGTAAATGTAGCATCTTCATGACAGTAATCTCCTTTGTAACTAGAGAGGGACACGAGCTTTGGCTGGTGGAAAAGCTCCGAATGTGGAAACAAGAGCCCTGATAGAATTCTTTCCATCTTTAAAATAATCCTTGTGCTGCTGATATTTATAAAGCCTAATCCTGTTATTGATAATTGGGAGGCTGGCTGGAAGTGGGAATGGAGGTCAAGAAATGAAGTGAAGGGGCAGGTACAGGGCAAGACAAACCCTACAGATTAAAAACATTAGATATTGGGAAACAGATTATTAAAATTCACTTCTATTTTAGTTTTTCTATTTTATGATTTTATATCATATAAAAAGGCTGCCCCTTTTCTGACACCCAAATAGAAATATATTCAGAACAATAGCATTGACATAGAAAAGTTGTTTTCTTGCTTTGCTTCGCTTTATTTATTAACTGCATAAATTGCATTTGCCATACATTAATAGCCACTAGGGTAAAGTGTTCAATCACAAAAATTACAATCACCTCAGTGTTTTTTGATTTCCATGCATAGTATCTTTCTTAATAATTATACAAATAACCATGGCAATAATAAAAGCTACAATGTGTGGGACAGAAGCACTCATTGTGTAAGGCCTCTGCGTGTGTATATCTGTGTGTATGCACGTCGTGTGTGTATGTCTGTGTGTAGTTTCATACATATAATCACTCACACTCATACAAATAATCTCTCTAGATAGCTACCACCTTTCAAATTCATATATATGTGTGTGTGCATGTACATATAGACACATATGCGTATAAATTTCTCTATATAATATATATTGTCATTTTAAATCTTGCTACAACTTTAGAAAAAGTAACTGAAGCTCAAAGTCAAACTACTTGTTCAAGTTCACAAAAAGCGGCAAAGCTAGATAACCCCAACTCCTGCTCACTTAATGTCCACTGTGTTGAGATTCCCAAACAGGAATATTCCTGGAACAGGAAACATTTCCATTATACCACACTGTCCTATTAGGGGAAGGGTGACCTTCTGCCCTTTCTTTTCCAGAATCTCCAAGCAAAGATTTTGGTCCAACTCTGGGTTTGAAAAAGTCCAGTTCCTTGGAGAGTCTGCAGACTGCTGTTGCTGAAGTCAGGAAGAATGAACTTCCCTTCCACAGGCCCCGGCCACATATGATTCGAGGCCGAGGCTGCAACGAGAGCTTCAGAGCAGCCATCGACAAATCTTATGATGGGCCTGAAGAATTAGAAGCTGGTAGGGCAATATGCTTCCGTAAATGGTTTTTTCTTCTCATTATTATCTGCAAATCATAGGCAAGAATGTGTGCTTAACTACAGAGAAAAACGATTTAAAAATCACAATTATATTTTTGATATTAAAAGTAATTCATTTTTCTGATATGTTTTGCCCTTTGGCTTAACGAACATGGAATTGGAGGACGCAATGTGCAATTTATTTTACAGTGCAATGCTAAAGAAATGTTCTTCATTTTCCTGCAAGGGCCAACTGTCATTTACCCTTAGGGTAGGAGCACTAAGTATGCATTTCTCAACATTCTCATTGGAGTCATTAGAAGTAGCATCAACGGGGACTAACTGCATTAATTGGGTAGAAGCAGTTGGGTTATATTTGTACTCAAAAACCTCTCCTGGAAATAAACTTGCCCTGGTTGTTTCCCAGCATGTGGGCTTTCTGAGCTGATCAAGATTAACAAGCCAGCTTTCAGGGAGATCAGTGTTTACCACTATCAAGACTTTCATGTTACCGGCTAAGCAACCAGTCCTCCCACTCCCAGCATCAGCCCTGGCTTGAAGTAACCAGATTTAGGCTGTAGTATCTTCAAAGGATAAAGTAGCCACATGGACGGGTAGAACTCCAGAGTGCTTTTATTCATTCTTCTGTATTTTACATTTTGACTTTCCTTTATATACTCACCATAAGTGCCCCTGACTATGTGTATTGATTTTTTTTTTTTTTTTCTATGTACAGACGGTCTGTCTGATAAGAGCTCTCACTCTGGCCAAGGAGCTCTGAATTGTGAATCTGCCCCTCAGGGGAACTCTGAGCTAGAGGACACAGAAAATAAAACCAGGAAAGTCAAAAAAGCGAAAGAGAAGGAGAAGAAAAAGGAAAAGGGCAAATTGAAAGTCAAGGAGAAAAAGCGGAAGGAGGAGAATGAAGACCCAGAAAGGAAAATAAAGAGGAAGGGATTTGGCGCCATGCTCAGGTACGGGCCTGCTTTGAAGGCAAAGTCGGTTTTGTTTCTCTTTTGGTTTCTCTTGGTGAAATCACTGCTCCGAGTGCACTCAGGAAAAAAAAAGTGCATGCCTTCCCTCCTCATCGGCTAAGTGCATAAAAGTCTAAACTATGAATGTACTTGTTCCTTTTCCACAGAGGTAGAAGGAGCCTTCTTGGGTGGTTCCCAAAGCTTGTGGTGATGACAGGAAACTGTCCTAAGTCTGTTGTGAAAGAGTCCCACCTTTAGCAGAGGCACGGGCAATATCTACAGCCCTTTGTACCAAAGTGTTATGGGAGAAATGAAACAGTTCTTCCATAAGCACTGGGAAAACGAGAGGCAAGGAGTCCTGACCTGCTACCTCTTAGAACACCTCCTTTGACTTAGAGAAGTCAAGGTAGATGAACCTCATTCCCCCGTGACTGCAGGTGTGTGACGGCCAGGCCTCCGGACACATTAGCTGTCACTCAGCAGGGTAGAATCAGAAAACAGCTTTAGTTCTCCTCCTACAGCTGCCTTCAGATATGCTCTGTGGAGGCTGTCTTCTCTAAACCGGGTATCTCAGCTTTCTGACTGATAGCTTTCTGGTCACTTTGGGTAATAAAACAACCTCTTTGTCAGGGGCTAAAATGTCCAGTCCAAAGTAAATCAAAACTTTTCTCCTCCCTGCGCCACAGTCCTCAAGCCCAAGGAGTGCCCTGCAGGGTGGTGGGAGGCAGGATTCCACCTCTTCCTACTTCTCAGTCTCCAGAACCACAGGAAGGGAAAGGACAAAATTACACAGGACAGAGGTTTGCATAACTGGTGTATCTGGTGTCATGTGGCCATTGGCCACTTTTGTAGATTTCTCAGGGAGCTCCTTAATGTACCAGTTGCCTATGTAGGAGATTCATTTTCCCACTGACCTCCTAAGACCCTCTAGCCCTTAGCCTCTGGCCTCAGCACACCCTGGAGTCTGCTTACCCCACTGGTAGACTTCTTGGGTGGTGGCGGTTTGAGATGGCACTAGCCTAACTTACTGCTACAGCAGCTACGTGGCTCACTGGAATTGCTGCCCCCTCATCCTCCAAATAACACAAATGCAGCTTATTCCCTCTGCTCCCCTTTCTCCTTGCCCTGCCCTAGGGATGTTCCAGCCAGCCTCGCATCTTCAGACTTCTCCAGTGTGAGCCAAGCACTGGCTTTGGGCCTCTCCAGCACTGGGGGCTCATGTCAAACTCCCCCCAAATGCTCTCATGCAGGGGGGAAGGGAGAGGGTCAGGAAATGTTTGCAAGTCACAAAGCAAACAGATAGGAAGTAGGATGACAGTCTCCTTTCATACAGTTACCTTCAAATTCTCTGAGGGATTTTGTTGCAGCCCCCTCACTTATTTTGGGGGTGGAAGGCAGAAGCACCCTTTTCCACTACTTTGCT
>NW_007746226.1:13517-13751 GCF_000696425.1 Galeopterus variegatus | reverse complement strand
ACATGCAAATCTAAGCCATTACAACAGCAATAAAAACACCAAACACATTTAAAACAACTTGTACAATATATTTCTTCACCTAGTAGATGTTAGATACGTGGTAATTATTTTCCTTTCTTAGAAAAAATTGTATACATAATTGGAAAACATACTTTCACTGTATTCATAAAGTGTTTTTTAATGTTATTTATTTTATAGAAATATTTTTGTTATGTGCTTTCTTAAGAAGAGACC
>NW_007746226.1:6872-12070 GCF_000696425.1 Galeopterus variegatus | reverse complement strand
GCCTATATCTAATCAGTTATTTGTCCTGATGACTTTGGAGCAACATGGTTATGAGGAGAAGTTCTTCAGGGTCCATCAATCTTTTCTTGTAATTCCAGTTAGAACTAACTGTTCTGATGTTCTCAAAGAAAAAAAAAGGCCAATTCTTAGCAATTGTATATGTAAATATTAGTATGTTATCTTGTATTTTTAATGAGACTTCTTTTAATCTTTTAAACTACATAAAACTTGTATTTGAGGTCTCTCTACTACTTTGACTGTGGCATCTGGGTCCAGTCACATGAATGTTTTAAGGGTTATTTTACTTATTGTAAAAAAAAGTTTATGTTTATTTTAAATTATATTTGGTTAATATTTTTTTGTTTGTTTTTACATTTATTTATTTATTTACTTTTAAAAAATTTTCTCTTTTTTTACTTTACTGATATTTGGTAAATCCTATGTGAAGATTTTTCCTTGAAAAAAAAGGACATGAAACATTTTTGTTAACTGTNCAGACAGGCCCTGCCAGATGACATGTGGTGTCTATGGTCACCCCAGGTGTTAATGTGGACCCAGGACTAGAGTCATTGATACTTGTGGTGACATTGTAGGTTTGAACTAATTTCACTTTGGGACTAAAAGTTAAAACTAACATTGCTTTAAGAAAATAATATCCCTACTTTAAAAGACTGCATGCTTGTTTCATCCCTCTTTAAGTGAAGGAATTTGTTAATATTTAAATAGGATGTGAATCTGATAGTAGTCTCAGGTATTTATTTTTTCCGCAGTAAAATGCCATTTGTTTTGTTTTTTGTTTTTTACTTTAAAAAACAAGTTTCATAACTGCTCAAGAATCATAGAAAAGGAGATCATGTTATTGGTTTTGATGTTGGCTTACTCTGAGCTTAAAGGAAAATTAATTTGTTAATACTCAGAAAACAAATTTACTTAAAATGAATATATATGACGGTACTTCAAACTGTGGAAAAATGGAATTACAAGGTAATATGAATTTTTTTCATGGACTTCTTGTGTATTTATATATACATTATACATGCATATACGTATGCATCTCACATATATATATATTTATACATATGAGTTATTACTTAGTAAAAAATGTAATTTCCTCACTTATTATGATGCCAAAAAATGTCATAGGCTTCATTCTTAGAAATTGAAATTAATGCTTGTGATATATTATAAACAATATTGAATTAAGAGAAGAAATATTTTGAGTCATTCATTTTGTGCTAATATCTATTTCAGATTTTAAAATATTCTCATTTCATTAACTGATGTTTTTCCTAGAGCTTCATGAAAAGGAAAATTAATCTCCAAATAGCATTCAAAATAACACAGGCAAACAATATAGTCTTTTTATTATACTTCCTTAAAAATATTATAAACTGGTCTTTCCCCGATGCATCACTAATTAGAACTGGAAGAGGCAAGGAGGTACATTTTCTAAATTTTAAAATCCTAATAATTTCTTCATGGAGCTTTTGTGATGAAGTGTCTGCACATATCTGTGTGCTGATTAAACTCTGATTTCTTCTCGTTGCTTTTACTCTGGGATTGACAATTTTCACAGGTATTTATACATGATGTAAGATGAAGCTAAGAATAATGGTTCCGCTCAATTAAAAAAAAACGCTCATAATTTTTATTTGATTTTCTCATGCCTGATTTCATTAATTTGCATTTTCTCTATTTTATCTTTACCATATGACATCTTTCTATGTTCACCTCAGGATGGCCTTCTTCGACTTCTAGACTCTTCTTTTATTTATTCTCATTGCATGCAGATATTTTTATTACATTTGCTGTAATTTCAATTGATTATTTACTTATTTTTTTATTTTTTTTATTTTTAGTTTAGTCTGTAAGTTCTGTGAAAGGTCTTCCTTTTCACCATTTTATCCCTAAGCTCTGGGATAGTATCTGGTGCATGGTAGACACTCAGTAAATGACCATTGGTAGGGATGAATGGAACACGAAATAAATGAATTGACCTCCATAATGCATGAGGTAGAGAACATATCTTGTCTTGGAATTCCAAATCTATGATCTCTTCATTGGGAACATTTCATAATTAGCAAGAGTCAGAAACCAACCAGCATATACTGGCCAGGTAAGAAAGATACCCTGAAAGGGTAAACCTTTTCTTGATCCTACATGGACTATTGCAGAAACTTAAGAGAAATTAACTGGTGTATATAACCACAGGAATGTGTTTCCTAAAACGGCATAGGGTTGCAAAAATGTAGATGAATGACAGCGATTTTTTGTAATTTTCACGGTTGAAGTAAGCAAACCAATGACAGATTACCAAGTGGTCATGGATTGCTTAAAAAAATAACCCCTCTAACATTAAGAGGCTTCAGAAGGAAAGGAGCAGCTGGGATTTGATCTTTGGGTCTAACTCTGAATCATGAGATCATCCTAGTAAACGACATGCAAAAGGTCTGGAGTAAAAGCAAAACCATTATTGGAGCCCAAAGCTTGGCTGCTCTCAGCTCAGAAACAAAAGACGCGTCAGTTTCAAATGTTGGTGCCAGGCAGCAAGTTTATCATCAGATGTCTGAGGAGACAGCTAAGCTACCTCTGCCTCAGAATCTTAGAGCTCTGGGAGGACAAACAGACAAAGGGAGAAGTGTATCGAAAAATGCCACAGGAATAGGGTCGGTGACTACCTGCAGATCAGCAAGTTTTCATCTCTGTCCCGGTGCTCTGTCCTGTGAAGCCTGGAATCAGACCTCTTGGCTTTGACTTCATCTCCTTCCCAGACCATCTGCAACTTAAAATAAGACTGTTAGTTTTGCAAGTTACTGAGTTATGGTCTTGCCTTTATTCCTCTTACAGACCGCAGAGATTGTCCATTGTTCAAGCAGCATTGTTTTCTCAGCATTGAGCTCTAATAAGGCTGTTGTTATGCTGAGCTAGTATTTGTGGTGTTCTATCAAAATGACTCAGATTAATTTTCCCAGGTCACCCAGAATTAAATGATGAGACAGAGAATGGGAAACAGAGAGAGATTCTTTGTTGGTTTTACTTTCAGTAAGCATACTGGGCTTCAGGTTCCAGTTCAGATATACACAGTGCTGAAAAGAGCACAATTCCCACTCTTAGAACAAAACAAAAGCTAGATGAACTGCAGGTTAATGACTTTTCTTGAACCCAGCAGAGAACAGGGATTGCAGATCAAACCAGAAACCTGGAAAGAGCCAGGTGCTTTGCAGGGAGATTTAGGACCCTGGCGTCTGCTTGCCTGGGGCAGACATCACCGAACACCACTGAAGTGCCTAGAACCATTTAACAACTGGCTAAAGGCCAAGTGTGATTGAGTGTGAGAGAGTGAGACTCCTCCAGGACTGATCACAGAGTCACACTCTCCTGGAAGCTTCTCTTCTAGTGACTCCATCATATCCTCACAGGGAGGTTCAGGGAAAATCCAGAGAAAGCTCCCTTTGGTACTGGCTGGCCAAGGGAAAAGCAGCCACTACCAAAATCTACCCAGACCCAGGTCCCCTGCCTCCTGTATGGAACAAAGGCCTGATGAGTTCCCTCCCTGTGCCTTGGAGCGGAAGCCATCTCCAGCTAGTGAGCTGGGCAATCCACAGCTTCCCCTGTCAGTTTTCTGTCTCTCAAGGATCAATGGCCTTCATGGCCTGATGGCAGGTGTCTTGGAAACCACTGTCATATACGTTTTCTGGTTTGTTTGAGGAATGAGGGTAAATTGGTCTCTGTTAGTCGATTTGATTGGAGGCACAAATTCTCCACTGAATGAGTTTTGGCACCGAATAAAAACAAATTTTCCCAGAGCCTTTTGTATTTTATTATTGTGAATATAGTACCCAGACAGTCCTCACTTGGTCTAAAGCATAGGTTATAAGTTCCTAAAGTGCACGGTAAATTCTCCTGCTGAAGATAGACATATTCTGATATGTTTTTTCTTATGACCACAATTTTACATCGTAGGGTCTCTACAGTGTATGCTTGCTTTTATTATTATTTCCATGCTAAGAAAATATTCTATTCATGGTTATATAAATTATATATATATATATATTTTTCACTGAAAGCGTTTATAAAAAATAGATGACATTTTTCTAATTATCTCTTGATCCTATTTTATAATCCTATTATAATTTTAGTAAGGAAGATTTCTTGAAGTGTTATTAAATTGATTTCTTGAACTGATTTAGGAACTGATTTCTTGAACTAGTTTAGGAAAATTTTTTAAATTCCTTAAAAAACGTAAGAACAAGTCGTGAAATTTTCAAGGTTATCATTTGTCAAGGTCATTACAGTCAAGCAATACCCTAAAGTAACATTGCAGTTTCTAAATACTTGGTTCAACATGGCAGCTTTGTTTCTGGATTGCCTCTAATTGCTCTGACTCTCACGTAAGTCAAAAAATTATATTTTATTCTTTAAGACAGTTACTCACTCCATTTCTCCTATCTTCCGTATCTTCCCAGTCTGACACTTTCTCATTTGTAATATATTTCCCTATATTCATTTGAGAGAATGTTTCCTTGGTTTGTACTTTCTAATCACAAATATTTGGTATTTTATTTTTATTGATGCACACATCTCCCAAACTGTTCAATGAAGTGCCCTGTGGCATCATGTAAAATTCAAAGGGCACTGTGAGATATTTTAAAATTATGAGAAATCACAGTGACACTAGACGTGTTGAACACCAAGTGAACACCAAGTGAACCACTACTAGCTTGAGTTGTTCAAAATGTCGATATTAGAACGTGATATATGCCTTCCAAGTAGAACGTGTCTTTGCAAAGCTGGTTTTGGTCAGTTGCTATACATAGTAAGGACCATGCAAAAATCGATGTGGAATAGGAAATGAGGGTCCAGTCTTATTCTGAGGTTTGAGAAGTTGTGGATGCCTGACAGATACCCACATCCTGTAAGTTATGGTTTTCAAGAGTGAGAAAAAAACATTTTTCTTCTAATTCCTGTGTATTATTTTAATGATAATGTGTATTGTTATTTAACAACAAAGTTGTCATAACATAAATACTATTAAGATGTTTATATTTATCTACTTAATAAAAGAAATAGTATTCGTTTTTGTATGGAGGTGTTGTGACACAATTAATTAGACACTTGGGGGCCATGAACAGACAAATTCTATATAATACCCTCTCTCAGTGGGTCCTAATAATAACAGTAATAACAACAAAAATGTA
>NW_007746226.1:2611-5865 GCF_000696425.1 Galeopterus variegatus | reverse complement strand
GTTATTAAGTGGCAGTTCTAAGTTTTAAATCTGTATATGGAAAAGATAAAGATATTTTCTAATCTTCACCATAAGTATAAAGAAACACACAGTACAATCATTACTAGGTCTGTATTAGTGAGAGATTTCTAGATCTAATTTTTAATTTAATTTTATTAAAAAATAATTCTCATCTCCAAATTAAAATTAAAAAGACTGGAAAAAAAATTTTTTGCAGTCTAAAATTCCACCCTATTCATCCACTTCAAGTGTCCACGATCTTTTATCATCTCAAACTTAGTAGTACCTCCAACTTTTATTCAATCCCATAGTTTATGTTAGTTTGTGTAAGAACCAAAAACAGGGAACAGCATTAAGTTTAAAACAAGTGCCTACTTAGTTACATTAATGCAACCTGTCTAAAAAAAGGTTTGAGGCAGTAAAATGTGCTAGGAATTAAAACATAAAGAACTTTGTATACAAATCCAATAGGAACAAATATGTTAATTTGAACTATGCAACTAAAACAAAAATCTGAATGAGTGAAAAAACAGAATTACAGATTTTATTTAAAAAATTTGCTTTCATTGTCTTCAAATATATTAACCAGCGTATGATAGGCTATTATAGTATTGTCAAGTATAAGAGCTTTACTTCTTACATTAAACTGAAGATTTTGTGAAATGTGCTCAACTTAGATTTTACCAAGTAAAAAATGATTCCCTTGAGGGCCTCAGCAATGCCCCCTGACATCTGCAACCAGACCAGCAATGACCAAGCCACTGCTGGAAGCCCTCTGGGCTCCACTGCCAGACTGAGGGGGGTGCCATCGGCTTTGAGGCTTTGACCCCACCCTCCACCTCTGCCTCCCACCTGCTCCCTAACAATGTCTTAGACTGTAAAATAACAATAATAAAGAAATAAATTTTTTAAAAAGGTTCCCTCATAATGAGATGATTTAAAAACTACTTTGATTTTCTGTTATTTTCTAAGCTCAATGTTTCGATGATTAAAGAAAGTGAATTATTAAACATAAGATAGTTCATTGAATTTAAGTTTCTCGAGAGAGAAGAAATAAACAAAAAGAAAGATACCCTAATGTTCATCATTTTTTCTTACTGTTTTAGACAGTAAATAACAGTCTAAAATATTTGTTTTCACCCACAAATGAATCAATTGAAATATTTTAAGTACTTATCATATAATTTGCTTACACATACACACACACAGAAGAGGATACTTCAAAAAGTTCGTGGAAAAATAGGATTGAAAAATAATGATTCTTTCCATGAGGTTTTTGAAGACCAATCTTATACACAAACTATATTTATAGTAATCTGTATTTGGTCACAACATTCAAGATTAAAACTGATTTCATGATACAACTTACCAGAGCAAAGATAAAATAATACATGAACAGTTGAATTGGGTTGATGTTATATAGTTATAGGAGTGCCTGGAACATACGGGGGTGCTTCAAAACATTCAAGAAAAAATTGAATTAAAAGACAATGCAAATCTTTCCATGAATTTTTAAATTACTATTGTACTGTCTCAAGATTAAAAAAAAGATTGTACCGCCTAGCTCCCAAAATTGATTTAATATGCAGGGTTTACAATTAATTTGATTACAGAGCCAGTGTTGTGGAGTTTTGGTAAACCAATGTTTCCAGAAAACTCTTTGAAAAATATCCTATATGAATTCCAAGAATGAAAAAATAAAAAACACTTTTGAGCTAGAAAATCAGCAGGAATTTTTCAAAGAAGCAGAAAATCAAGTAGATTTTAAAAAGGTAGAAAGCCTGGAAGAGACAAAGGGAGAGGGTACGGCAATCCCAAGTAGATTTTGTGGGAGATGGAGCTGCTGTGTAGAGAGAGCATAACGTGGGGTTCAGAGCTTGGGCGTGGGAATTCGATGCACCTGGGTTGGATGCCAGCTCTATTACTTTTAAGTAATTGAAAGTCACTGAGGCTTAGTTTTTGTTTGTAAACTGGGTAGTGCCACTCTCTTCCCGGGCTGTCATATGGGTTAAATAAAATTCAAGTGTAAACTTTGAGCAAATACTAGCATATGCAGCACTCAATGAGTGTTAATTTCCTCATCTTCCTAGTGAAGTAAAGGGAAAAAAATATGGAAAAATGGAATTTAAACAGGAAGTGAAATTAGTTTAAGAATTTTGTTATTCCCTTCTTTAGATCGTAGATGGCCCTGTTGCCCATGTGCAAGTCCTTGTGACCATAGACATAAGACAATAATAACAGTCTATTCATTGTTTTGCTCCGTTCTACAACATTACTTTTATCTCGTCACTTCTGTGCCCGGGATCCTTCCAGAACAAATATCTATAATGTGTGAACTTTAGTGTCTGTCTTGCACTGTCCTGTTCAACGACCTCCATCTAACACCTAATTCCCATGTTATGCATTCTTCTCTGGACGAAGTTTATTAAACCCCCTACCCCCACCCCACCTTATTAACTCTATCCCCTCAAATTCTGTGCTTGTCCTCATCCATTGATCTCTTTTCCTTCCCTGGATTGGCTTCCATTCCTTTGGCTTCAACTATACGCTGATTTCTCCAAATTTTCTGTCTCAGGTCATCAGCTCTTAGGTTCCATACCCAGGTCTCCAATTAATACCAGAAACCTCCAGCTGCAAAAAAGAGGGGCATCTCCTGTGCACAAATTTTGAATGTATGATCCCTTTCCCCCTGTATCCAACCCAGAACCTGATCACATTCCTAACATCTAGCCTGTAGTTCAGGCTGCAGTGCTGGAAATCATCCAGAACTTTCCTTTTATTCCTGCTCCTGCAAACCATGCACTCCCCACCAATTAGGAATAAAACCCTGTTGATTGTACTTTCTCAACATTTCTTGAATTTATCTGTTGATGTATTTGTACATTTGAAGAAGGAAGTGAAATTGCAGGAAGAAAAATGTTTTACCGATGGTATCTCAAGTTCTTCGCCACATTGAAGATTCTAGTCTTTCATTTTCAAGCCAAAAGTCACTAGCTTGTAGAGCCTGGAGCGGCCAAGATGAGAAACTGATTTGGTGAGACAGGAAGGGGAACAAAACAGCAGAATGAAATTCTAACAAATTTTCAGTGAGAAATTACCTATCATGGAAACTAGAATGTCCTTTTCCCCCTGGGCTGTTTGCATATCTCCTTTTTTTTCCTTTTAAGTGCACTCAAAATACTATTTATAATAGTGTGTTCATATTCACCACAAAGCTTAACACTCTAGCAAGGGCAGCTGCCCAGTGCTACATC
>NW_007746226.1:0-1019 GCF_000696425.1 Galeopterus variegatus | reverse complement strand
TTGCAGAGAGTTAATGTTTTTGGTAATGCAGTAAAAACGAAATTGCACAAAAGCAAATAGCATTAGATCGAAAAGGTAAAAACCTGCCTGCCAGGATGGACTTTCTTTTGATAACTTGCATTTGTTTTCTGTTGCGTCTATAATAAATTACTACAAATTTAGCAGATTAAAACAAGATACATTTAGTATCTCATGGGTTGTATAGGTCAGGAGTCTGGGTGTGTTTGATCGGTCCTCTTCTCAGGGTCTCTAGTCCAAAATCAAGGTGCTGGCAGGGCTGCATTCCTTGCTGAGGCTCTGGGGAAGGATTCCTTCCAAGCTCCTGCAGGTCATTGGCCAAATTCAGTTCCTGGCAGTGGTAGGACCGAGGNTGAATGAATCAATTCACACACATACATACACACACACACACACACACACATACACACACACTCTCACACACACTCACATAAAAACAAACAGCAACAACAACAACAACAAACCGGGGGAGGGGGGTAGAGGAAGATTTAACAACCTCAATTTTTTATTTTTATTTTTTTTGAAGCTCTTACAATGAGAAAATGGAGGGGACACATCTGGGTGGGAGGGGGGAGAGGGAGGAGGGAGGGAGGTTTTGGTGATGGGACACAATAACTAACTACATTGTATATTGACAAAATAAAAATTAAAAAAAAACAATGTAGGAAATAGAGTTCAAAAAAAAAATTCAAACACAATTTATTAGTAAATTTTAATGAGCTTTAAGTAAAAAAACAAAACTTTTAGGTAAGCATTATGTAAATTGCAGAGAGTTAATGTTTTTGGTAATGCAGTAAAAACGAAATTGCACAAAAGCAAATAGCATTAGATCGAAAAGGTAAAAACCTGCCTGCCAGGATGGACTTTCTTGTTAGATCTAAAAGGTAAAAACCTGCTTGCCAGGATGGACTTTCCTTTGATAACTTGCATTTGTTTTCTATTGCGTCTATAATAAATTACTACAAATTTAGCAGATTAAAACAAGATACATTTAGTATCTC
>NW_007746225.1:13320-13752 GCF_000696425.1 Galeopterus variegatus | reverse complement strand
AAAAAAAAGGACGTGCTCAATATAAAATATTTCCGCAATATTCTTGTTTTATAAGATTAATCATGAATAGAATCCTATTTTTTAATGGCTACAAAGGAAAAAGTATGAGTTCAGTATTATCAATGGATGATATGAAGTGTTTTTTATAAATGACTTTTCCAAGATGTCTGAAATTCAGTGTTACTTTATAGAGAGGAGATTATATATCTATATCTATATCTATATCTATAATCATTCAATCTTGAAACAATCCCATAAAGTAGAAACTCTCTTGATTTTTAAGATGAAGAAATTGAATTATCTTGAATTAAAGATAAAGAAATTGAGGGTTAGATAAATTCAACAATTTTACCAGGATTACACAGCTTAACAGAAATGGAATTTGAATCTGGGTTAAATTTCCACCCACTAAGCCATCCATCTGTTGTGGAT
>NW_007746225.1:10206-12916 GCF_000696425.1 Galeopterus variegatus | reverse complement strand
GAAATTCAGTGTTACTTTATAGAGAGGAGATTATATATCTATATCTATATCTATATCTATATCTATAATCATTCAATCTTGAAACAATCCCATTAAGTAGAAACTCTCTTGATTTTTAAGATGAAGAAATTGAATTATCTTGAATTAAAGATAAAGAAATTGAGGGTTACATAAATTCAACAATTTTACCAGGACTACACAGCTTAATAGAAATGGAATTTGAATCTGGGTTAAATTTCCACCCACTAAGCCATCCATCTGTTGTGGATTCAAGGATGAAGAAGACACATACCACACTATCCTATTTCCCATTAACTCCTTTAGTGGCCTCAAAGAGTTAAAGCTCTTTTCAAACATGCCCTTCTTAATATAGGAAAATGGTTGCTAAGAGGAGAGAGAAGACGAGAACAAAATACTGATAAATCATCTGGAAATTTCTGTTGCTTTAGCAATCATTATTTAAAGAGAGAGACAGAACCAATAATACTGAAGTCCAATAATATTGAATACTACATATTCACCTGTAATTCATACTTAGATCAATGAACAAAATACAAACTTTTGGAAGGAGAAATCACAGCGTACAACCATTGGTAGTAACTGATGTGGTTTCCTTTAGCAAACGTTAACCTTTTATAGCTTTCATAGATAGTTCTCAGATGAATTTAACCTACACTGACTTAATTTTAATATTATCACATTTCTCAGGTAGTATTTGTTCCCACAAATGTTTGCCTCAGTTTTGGCTAACACCTTTCATTATGAATAGAAATTAGTTCATTCTGGTGATTCTTGTACCAGACACAAAAATCCTAGTAAATAAGACTTTATTAGGATCTTGGTAATTCTTCCAAGAATTTTTGGCATAATGTAGTTACAATTTACTACTTGATAATTATTGTTTTATTGAGAAAATTGTTAGATTAATTTTTCTGAAGAATTACTGCATCTTTGCAAGTTCTTATAATGATGAAAAAAGAGCTTTTTGATGTGAAACTACGTTTTCTTCAATAAAGAGAGAAAAATACTCACGGTTGAGCCCCAATTTCTCGTAGATGATAAAAGAGTTGGGGGAGATAAGTTTGAAGAAGAGTTTCAAACAGCAAACAGAGTGATACAATACCCTGGATACAATAATAAATCATAAGAGAAATAGATATTTTGGTATTTAAAAATTAACGATGCCAACAAATTATTCAAACGAAAAATGAGAAAGACCATTAACATAAATATCCTTTATATCATTTAAGAGACAAAACAGGGAATGCACTAATGGATATCTAACATTGTGTTTAGAGATAAATTTTATTTCTCTTTATGTATACTTACAATTATAAATATGCTAAGGAGCCTCCTTCATAACACAACAGGCTCCTCACGTAACCCAGTATGTAATATTTGGAAAGTCCAAGGAAAACATCATTTTATAGAATCCTGCAAGCCATTATCACTTAGGCCCAGCAAAATTAGTTTTTTCTGGATGCATTCCAGTTTCCAGGTATTTCCCTGGTGCTATGTCCACACCTTTTACTCTCTCCCTCCATATGTCCCTTCCCCTGCAGCCTCACCTACTGGGGAAAATATTTCCTGTTTTTCTCTCTTTCTTTGAAATCCACACCCAAGTCAAGACTGATTGCTGACTCCCTGAAATTTGCATTTGAATTTTTGATTAGTTAGTGTAAAAATGTATATATATATATTTTTTTACTGAAATCTACTTTTTAAAAAGGGCTTTATTTGTGAAGTACAAGAAATAATTGATTTAAGCAGATGGTTTTCAAGTGTGTTCATTATTTGACAACTCTGAATAAAGTCTTTCTTGCAGCTCAGCATTCCTCAGGGTTGATCTTTGTGAGGAAGTTTTAATCCTCTTTTTGAGTTTCTAAAGAAAAAAGGCTGTCATGGTTCCAAATAGTTCAGTCTGGCTGCAAGCCAGAAAAGGAGATGAATGCCTGTAAGTCTTTATTCCACTGAATAAAGAAAGGGCGGAGGCAGGACTAGCCCAATCAATTAGCTGAAAAAGGACACCTCAGGGCCAGCATGGAAATAGAGAAGGAAAATACAGAGCTGCCCAATGTCAGGCTTCAGTGCTCTCTGCACAGGGAGAACAGCATGGGTGTGTACAGTACAGCCAGTTTTTTAAAAAACTGTGAATCATAAAATGGTATAGGATATGAGAGTAAAAATCTGATACTAAAAAAAAAATCTGATACTAAGAATGAGATACTAGAGAAGAGAATTATTAATATTAATTATTATTAATATTTGTAATTATTCTAGATTAAACATTAATGTAAGATAAGAACTAAATCAAATTCTCTTAGAGAGAAGACACCCAAGATAATTGGTGGCGCTTTGTTTATCGTAACAACCTGGAATTTTGCTACTTGCCTACCTTTACTGGCAATGTATAAAAGCAAAACTGGAAGACAGAGGAAGGTGGAATAGGAACAGGCTTAAATAGGAATGAGCTTAAACTGGAGGGGGAAAAGACAGCTTTTTAATTTGGTAGCAGTAACATATCTCCTCTTTGGGGAAATTGAGTCACCCTGAGATACATTCCAATTGAATATTTCTCCTGGAGAGGCAGTCATGTTACCCACAAGTAGACCAAAGTAGGCCTAAAGGTGGGGAAAGCAGAACAGAAATAAAATAATCACTGCTTTTACTCAGGCTTAGGGGAAGGAAAAAAAAAAAAAAAAAAAAAAAA
>NW_007746225.1:7091-7639 GCF_000696425.1 Galeopterus variegatus | reverse complement strand
TTCCTCAGATGAAGTAGTCTTGAATAGCCTCCCTATTTTATTTTCCTCGGGTCAAGCTGCAGTTTACAACAGTCCTCAAAATGAGGTGACTAAAACCTCTAAGCATTTTTTTCTCCCTGTACATGCCGCCAGCTAAGACAATGCACTTGAGCAGTTGTTTCTGGACCTAAGCAAAGGATTATATTTTCATTGCTATTACATTTCTTCTTTGGTGAACCATTCCAATTGGAGATAGTCTTGGATTTTCACTCTGTTATCTAATGTATTCCTTATTCTTCCTGATTCTACATTACCAGAAAATTTGATGAGTACACTATCTATGTCCTCATCTAAAGCGATACAAAAATGCTGAACAACACAGGGTGAGGACAGGAGTTTTCACTAGAGACCTCCTTCCATGTTGTTATCAATTCATAAATGAGCACCCTATCATGATAAGAGCATGCACTGGATATCAATCAGACTTGGTTCACCTGGCTCTGTCACTTAAGAGCTTTGTATGCCTTTGGGTAAGTTTCTTAACTTCTCTAAGGTTCAGTTTCTTCATG
>NW_007746225.1:4508-6091 GCF_000696425.1 Galeopterus variegatus | reverse complement strand
AAACTTTCCCACCCTGCAAGTGTTTAACACCTGACTGCAGACCTCACCTCTCCCTCCCTAGGAGGCCGGTGCCAGCGATGTGAACTCTCACTTGTCTGTTCTTTATATTTCATGTTTTCTCACTTTCCATCTCTGAGAATGATGTATCCCTTTTCTTTTTCAAAGCTAATATCTTCACCTGTGCTCTTAATCCTGTTTCCTTGAGTTTCACAGCAGTTGGCAAGCTATGGTCAGGTCCGTGGCTTGTTTATGCATGGCCTGTGAGCTAAGAATGGCTTTTACACCTTTTTAAAAGATTATTTGCAAAAACATCTAAGAATCCCGGACTGTTTCCAGCCAGCAAAGCTTAAAATATTTACCATTGGCTGGTTACAGAAAAAGTTTGCCAACCCCCGCTTGGGCACACTACCCCATCAGTTACCCTTCCTCCCTCCTTTACGAGCATCATTCAACAAACACATATTGAGCCTCTACTATGTGTCAGGCACGGTTCTAAGAACTGGAGCAGACTTTTTATTAGGGACAGAAAAATCATAATAAAATAAGTGAATATATGTCGGATAGTGATAAGTGCTATGAAGAAAAATAGTGGAGGGAAGGGGGACAGGGAGGACAAGGACCAAGGGAGGGTGGAGGAGGCCTGACTGACAAAAAGAGAATTGAAGTTACGGAGGTGAGTATCACCTGATCGGGGATGACCTGGAAGCCCTGGGCTTCATGTGATGATTGTCATAAACTGGGATAAATTTACTGCGGATCACTGGTCTGAAGGTGGATAGTGATGGAATCTACTCTTTACTCTACTAAAGGAGTAGAGGCAAGAGCTGGGTAGGGCTTATCAAGGTACTCATAACTTTAGTCTCTCATTTCACTGCAACCTTTCAGCCGAGGACACAATAAGTATCCTCACATGGAATAATAACAATAGCAATAGTAATAATAATAAGTACATTTTCTTCCTGGACCCTACTTTTCTATCAAACAAATCTCTAATCTCTCTCTTACCCTCAAAGCTAAGCTTAATTTTTTTGAAAACTATCTATATTCACTGCCTTTACTTCTTTTTTATATACCCTCACTTCTGATTGCTAAATCCAGGGGTCTCCTCTTTTTGTGTGTTGTACTTAACAGCCTCACAACAACTGAAAGTTCCTTCTCAAACTTGAGCCAACCATGACACTATGCAGATCAGGATCCTCGTCTCTCAGAAACTTCTGCTGTTTGATGTTTTGTTTTTGTTTTTGTTTTTGGCTAGCTCTCTTTTGTTCACTCCTTAACTACAGCTGCACTCCAAGATCCCATCATACTTGTTTTCTCTTTCCTTCCATCAGTCTTGTCATCATTAACTGATAATCCAAACTTTAAAAGCCTAGTATCATATTTCTGTAAATGACTCGCCACCTCCCCAGTCATTTAGGGAAGAAAACTTGTCATCTCTGCTCTCTAGTTTTCTCTCAGCCCTTATACCTAAATGTGCCTATGTCCCTTTCCCGTTGCTTTAGGATAACAGGTACTTAACTCCACAATCTAATGTCAGCAGCTTCCTTCCCTATTACACAAGCACAACTATAATCCTACCAAAT
>NW_007746225.1:2315-3235 GCF_000696425.1 Galeopterus variegatus | reverse complement strand
GCCTCTTGATGGTTGTATACCTGAAGATAAAGAGGTAGCCAAAGGGTGGCTATTTGTGGAATGTGTGATCAGAGGCTGGACCTGCATGCTAAGGAATCCACATGCATGTGCATGAAGCCTGTCCAAGGTGTGAGATAGAGCCATGGATGAAAAGGGGGTGGGACACCATGAGCTAGGGACTGCTGAGGAGTCTGAGAATTCGGAATTTGAACCTGGCCTTCCAGATTTTTATGAAGGTATATGTGTCAAGGCAAGAAAACAAAGCAGACTTTATCAGTTTATATTCCTGCTCTGGGCCCTGCAAAAGTTAGGAACAGACCTGACTTCATCTATAAAGTGGAGACGATACCAGTGAGGTGGTGAGGATTAAATAAGATAATGAATGTAGTATAACTAGCAGGATATCTGATACAAAGTCAGTACTTAACCAATGTTGCTTTCCTTCCCTTGTCTTACTGTCTGATAATNTGCAAGAGCCCTCTAATTGGTATCCTTTCCTCCAAACTCTTAGCTCTCCAACCAACTTTCATAATGGCTCAAGTCGTCTTCTGAAAATATTGATGAGACCATGAGAAAGATCTCTATGTCCATTGAGGGTTTTCCACTGACCATTCATCCATCCATCAAATATTTGCTAAGCTCCTACTTATCCAATTAACCAATATTTAAAAACCGACTCCGTAGCCATTGGAGATATCAAAATGAATATGACATTGTCCTTACATTTATGGAATTCAGATTCCAGTCTACAATTAAAATAAAGGCTAAGTGTCTAGAGAGTGGAATTCAAAACCTTTGAGTTTGCCTTAAACATTCACAATTATGTCCTGCAGTCTGAGACACATCTGCCTCCCCTTTGTCATACCATCCTGACCCCACACCCTTTGTGTTATAATCACTAGATTTGTCACCACCAGAAC
>NW_007746225.1:0-244 GCF_000696425.1 Galeopterus variegatus | reverse complement strand
ACTCAGGACAAAACATTTTGAATAAGGAAATTTACAATGAATGAATTAGTGAACTGCCAAGCAGCAAAAAGAAATGCACATATTAAGATGGCTTGTGGTTAACCATACTTTCACTACATTTCCCCCAGATTCTGAAATCCATGGCTGCTCTACAAGCAGTTAGGCTACAAGCTATTTAAAGCAAGGACCACATGTCACACTGTATATTATCTTCAGCATCCAGCACAGTATTTTCTACAAGTGA
>NW_007746224.1:4552-13753 GCF_000696425.1 Galeopterus variegatus | reverse complement strand
TTTTTTATCTGCCGCTTTCCAGAAGGTTGTGTATGAAATTCAGTCTCCCTCGCCCACCACAGATATCTCTCTGCTCTGTTCCTCCTCGGAGGCTGGGCTCGGCAGTGGCGTCATCGTAGTGGGACAGCCACGACCAGGTGGGGCCTTTATCCTGGGGAAGACGGGCCGCTGCCCATGTGCTGTTCACTCCCTGGGCTTGTGGGTTTGAACTTGGCTTGCAGACTTGAATCTGGATGGCACTGGGGACTTTTTCATGCCCCATGATCAGTTCTGGGGGTGGTTGCAGCCAGTGGTGTGAGCTAGGCTGCCAAGAGTGGAATGTGACTTGGCAGAGTGACAGCCTCTGTCCCTGGAGAGCTCCTGAGCTGGCAGTGTGGTGGGACAGGGTGATGGAGCGTGGCAGGCTGTTCCCCAGAGTGCTGTTGCGCCAGGAGCTCACCACGCGCCCGCTCACGCACTGTTCTGGGCAGCATCAGCACTACCGCAACGGGATACGACATTCCACACAAACCCCAAGCATTGCTCGCCACGACACTGCTTAGAAAACAGCCTTTTGGGTTTGATTGTTTGTTTTTGGCCTTTTGAAGTGAGCATGAGTTTCCCGTGGATGCCGTTCTCTGCAGCGGGATGCCCGGTGGTCACAGGCGCCCACGCAGTTCTTTGAGCACATTGGTGAGGAGAGCTGGGCTCTGTCTGCAGCCACCAAGTTCTTCTTGGGCTTCCTTTGTTACTTCTTTTTACATTTTTAAAAATTGGAACACACGATGACTCCAGGTTCTGTGACTTCTGGATCCCACTGCTTTGCTCGGGGAAACAGTGGTGCTTAAGTGAAAGACGCGATTTTCAGTATGCGTGTGTATGTGAAGTTGGTGTGCCCATGTTTCCCTCCCTCCAACATGTACGCAGGCACACATGCATGCACACATGCGTGCACATGCACGCTCACTTGTACATAGTGCACACTCACACTCTCACACTCACACACACATACTCACAAACACTCACACACTCACATACACACTCACACACTCACTCACACACATACACAGAAACACACGCTCACACACTCACACACACGCACACTCACACACACTCGCGCACACTCACACACTCACACACACTCACACCCCCACACGCTCATACACACATGCACACTCACACACATGCTCACACACACACCTTCGCACACTCACACTCACACATGCTCACACACATACCCTCGCACACTCACACACACGCTCACACACACACTCACTCACACACACTCACACTCACACACACTCACACTCTCACACACACTCACACTCTCACAATACTCTCGCACACACACAAGCACACACACACAAACACACACACACTCACGCTCACACACACTCACACTCAGCCACACAGTCACACACTCTCTCTCACACACACACTCACACTCTCACACACACTCACACACACTCACACACACTCACACACACACACTCACACACTCTCACACTCACTCACACACATACACAGAAACACACGCTCACACACACTCACACACACGCGCGCACTCACACACACTCGCGCACACTCACACACTCACGCACACACCCACACACACTTACACCCCACACGCTCATACACACATGCACACTCACACACACATGCTCACACACACACCTTCGCACACTCACACTCACACATGCTCACACACATACCCTCGCACACTCACACACACGCTCACACACACTCACTCACACACACACACTCACACTCACACACACTCACAGTCACCCACACACACTCTCTCTCACACACTCACACTCTCACACACACTCTTGCACACTCACACACGCACACACACATGCACACACACACACTCACGCTCACACACACTCACACTCAGCCACACAGTCACACACTCTCTCACACACACACACTCTCACACACACTCTTGCACACTCACACACACTCACACACACACACTCACACACTCTCACACACACTCACACACACTCACACTCACACGTTCTGAGGTGACCCAACTGCTTGTCCACCCCCCACCACCGCTGTGCTGCAGCTGCTGTGGGTGAACCGTGGTATCAGGAGCCGCACTGAGAGCTGCGTGACCCGTGTCTCCTCCCTGTCCCTCAGAGTGGGAGGAACGGGGTTTGTTGGTAAAGTATCCTCAGGAGGATACACGTTCTTTCTCGTTTGTCACCAACTCAGTTTGAGTAATTCCAGCCCCGTCGCTTTTTCACGTGTTGGAGCCATCTAGACTCTCCCACTGTGCTCACGTGGCCGTCCCCATGTCTGTGTCCTGATCGCCTCTTCTTACAGGACACCAGTCCTGTGGGCTCACAGCCCACCCTATGACCCCATTTTATTTTAATCACCTCTTTAAAGACCCCGTCTCCAAATTCAGTGGCATTCTGAGGTACTGAGGGTTACGGCTCCACTGTGAATTTTGGGGACACAGTTCAGCCCATAATACCCACAAAGAGGAAACAAGGTCAGGGACCCGGAGTGACTGACCACAAGCTGCTGAGACAGTTTCCCACGCCAAGGTCCACACGGCGGATTCAGAGGCATCTCGCAGGGGCGTTTAGTATTTGTCGGGAAGCGCCTTCTCCTACGTTCCACACCAGCTCAGGAATGGCCGGGGGTTTTCAAGAGTACCAGCTCTGGCTGGATTTTGCCTGTAGCATCACATGGAAAGGACGAGGCTCACAGCAGAGGTTGCCTCGGTTGGCGATGCCCGCGTGGGTGTGGGAAGAGAAGGCAGGGGCCCGCATGGGGTGACCCCGCCCAGCTCACAGGTGAATGCTCCTTCCTGCAAGAGGCCTGCTGAGGATGAGCGCCGTCCTACGAGCCTGTTGTGGGAGTTGTGGTCTGTGTGTCAGGGACGCCTGGGCATGCCTGTAAACTATAAAAAGCTGTAAGAAGGTGTCATCTCCTCAGGGACTCTAACACACATTCGCCTCCACGAGGTGCTGAAGAAGGAAAACCGACATTGGGAAAGGCCAGCGTTTGTATTCATTGCAGAGGGGTGACCAGGGACTGTGCAGGGGCCAGCTGCTAGGCCTGTGAGTCACGTGCAGAAGCAGGTCTGAGGGGTATTGCTGGCTTTGGCCGTGGAGGCGTGGGGACTTCCTGTGAGGACTCTGGGCACGTGGACGGGCCTGTGAGGAATGGGTGTCTCCCTCCCCTCTACTGAGCCCTGGACTCTGGCTGTTGGAGCACAGTGGGGGAGGTGGGCGCTGGAGGCCAGGGCCTGCTGGTGGAGGGATCAGCAGAGATGTCAGCTTTGGACTAGGGAGGGAGGAAGATGCCTGCACTGAGTGGCACATGGAAGGAAGAAAGCACATTAGACCAAGAAATACTCACGTGTACATGGATCTTTAAAAATCCCTGCAGTACGTGCACTTACGCTAAATAACAACTGAGTCCCTCACCCACTCACATGCATGTCCCCGAGGATCCGTAGCTGATGGTCGTCTCGGGAGGGAAGGAGAACAGATGCGGCACAGGTGTGTGGACTGCGGGCTGCCCGGCCGCCGTGGACAGCAGTCCTGAAGGCAGCTCAGCCCGAGCACCTGAGGCTCCGATCCCACCTCCCTCTCGAAACCTGGGAAGGGCCTGTGGGGTTGCACGGGCTGGAAACCCAGAGTGTGCTGGGCCGCCTGTGCACGTATCGCCGCAGACTGAGCTCTCCTGCTCCCTGGGCCCCCTGCTGCTGCTGCTTCTGCCTGATGTCTGACGGTTTTGTTCCAGGTCAGGCGGCTGTACATTCTCCTGGGCAGATGCCCAGTTTCCTTAACCTCTGGACCACTTCCCAGAAGTAGCTTTTCCTTCCGGAGAAGCAAGTGCTGTGGCTCCACGCTGCGCTCTGTAGCCAGCTCTGGAACCTGGAGCGCGGAAGCCTGTGCGTGGCTCTCTCCCCCAGGCAGAGGCCCTGGATCACGGTTTCTTGGCATAGTGGGTCAATTTGATCATTCACTTTAGAGCCCTTGCCAACCACAAATCAGTCTACCAAAGGCTGTCACTTAGGAGGTTGCAGATGGCAGCTGTCAGGTCTACCCTTCGAAAGGCAGCTGGATCCTTGTACAAGTTGTGCAGACATCCCCCTTGGACTTCCCCAGTGAGAAGGCTGATGGGGTACAGAGTTTCTCTTGCCTTCTCCCCAGCACCCTTCCCTCTGCTCCTCCGTGCTGTGTCTCCCAGGTGGGGACCCCCTGTTTCAACCCCTCGCTGCCTCTTTCTGCTCCAGCCACATCTCTCTCCTTCCTTATGTGACTTGATGGATGCTGTGCATGCTGGACCTAGTTTCTTTACCACTGTGTAAGTTTCCTGTGGCTGCTGTAACAAAGCACAACAGAATGGGCAGCTTAGACAGCAGAGACTTGCTGCTGTTCAGTTCCGGAGGTGAGGAGTCTGGGGTCAGGTGTTGGCAGGGTTGGTTCCCTCTGGGGGCCAGGAGGGAGAGTCTGTTCCAGGCCCCTCTCCGGCCTCTGGAGCTTTGCTGGTAGTCTTTGACGTTCCGGGGCTTGTAGAAGCCCCGCCCCAATCTCTGCCATTATCTTCATGTGGTGCCATCCCTGTGTGTGTGTCCGTGTCCAAACGTCCCCTTTGCGTAAGGATACCAGTTGTTCTGTAGTAGAGCCCATCCTGATCACCTCAACTAATTATATCTGCAATAACCAATTTCCAGATGAGGTCACATTCTGTGGTACTGGGGGTTAGGACTTCAACCTGTGAATTTTGGGGGACACAATTGAGCCCATCACCACCACCAGCTTTCCTCTTACTTCTCAGTGAGCTGGTCGTGTTTCTCACCCCCCAGTGAGCTTCGCTGCTCCAGGCCATGCTGGTGTCTCTCGTGGCTGGTCTCTCTGTCTTCCCTGACCTCATTGCCGTGGCTGCTCCTGCCTCCTGCTCCCGAGGCTCCCCTGCCCGGCGTCTGGGCACTACCTCAGCAGCTCATGGTCGCTCCGGCCCCTCCTGCTTTGCTCCTTCCTGTGATATGTCTTCCTGGACCCCAAGACTCACACTCGAGCCTCCTGTGTTCTTATCTTGCTCTTCTGAGACCTCATTTTCTAGTTCTCAAGATGTTGGCAGCTACCTGGATGCTGGAAGCTCCTGAATCTAAATGTTGTCTCATCCTAGTTTCAGCACTTGGCTGTTCTTAGGCATTTCCACTTATGGGCCTGACGTGATCGTCCTAAACCCAAAGCGTTCACGGTGGACCCTTCCCAGTGGCATGTCTGCTGTCAGGGTGCCCATCCATTACACGTGGAGTCAAACCATGTGGGAGTGAAGAACCAGGCTGGCTAGCAGGGAGAAGTGGTGGTAATGGGCAGTGAGAAGGAGAAAGTAAGAGAATGTCCTCCTGAGAAGCCAGGAAGGACTCCAAACTCTGCTGCGGAGCTGATCCCCTGGGATCGAGCACCTTGCCAGTGTGGCTGTGGCCATAGCTTTACACATGTGCAGTCACCTCACCAGTTCTATGTCCTCAAATTGCATCTAACTCCACCCAGGCCCATTGTAAATGCACTTAGTCCTGAGGGGGGCTGGTTAAAAGAGAACGATTCATTGTAGATTCACAACAGTGGTAAAAGCACCTCTGCACACATACCCTCCTGGGCAGTAAATTATCCTGAGGCAGACTGTCCTTTCCAAACCATTACCCATCGTGTTATTCTTGACAAATTGTGTGTAAGCTGATTTTGGAATTATTACTGCTTCAGTATTTTGCTAGTTACTAATAGATCTCCTCCTCATTGTTAAATTCAGAAGCAGAGAGGTAAAACAATTTATAGAAATAATTCAGCTGGCTGGGAAGCAGCAGACCTGGCTCTGTGTCTAGCTCAACAACTGACTGTGTGTTCTTGGGCAAGTCCTTTGATCCCCATGAGTTCTCTCAGACCCTTTAGGCAACAGCACTTGGATTTTATTTATCATTAATCTAGTGGCTATAGTATAAGGCATTTTTAAAATTAAAATCACAATATGTTTAGTTGATTCGTAAGAATATGTGCTTTCTGAGGGCTGGACCTTGCCTGTCCTGCTGCCACTGTATTCCCTGAACTTAATCCAGTGCTTGGGACAGAGTAGATGCTCAATAAATATCTGTTTTGTGAATGAATGAGTTAAGTTTTATATTTGCTCTTTGAAAGAAATAGGTGACACGTGTAATTAATCCATTTCTCACTAAGGACAGTGTAGTTGAGCCCAGGAAGGTTACTTCTAAACTCAGTCTCATACAGAGTGGTTTTCCAGTCCCTAGGGGAAGGCCCCTAGCTAGTGTGGAAGTGACACATAGCTCCACCTGCAGAGGAGGGGCTCAGGCCGCATGGCTCATGCGTATCTGAAAACAGCACCAGAACTCAAAGTCCAGACCGTGTTTAATATCCAGTGGGACCCTAACAGTCAATGGTGGCAAAGTGATTACTCATGAGGGCTGGGGACCTCCATCTGGAAGTGCCAACAAGCAGGCAGCCTTGCTCTGATTGTGCAGAGCAGTCTTTAGCTGGATGATGCTTTCGTTTTGAAGACTCCAGCATCCTGGATGTGGAGGGCACACACTGATTTACAGTAAATTTTGTCTGAACTTGAGAGGTTCAGAGACCCATAGAATTTTATGGCTACGCGTGATTTTAGAATTCATGTACCATTTGACAGATGAGAAACCCAAAGTCCAGAAAGGCCAGATGACTTGTCCACATCTGCAGTCGGTAGGGACTATCCAGGATCAGAGCCCAGACACTGCTAGACTCCTGGTGCTGGGTGAGGCCGTCCGGCTGACCCCCTGGAGGTTCCCGTGGGGGCCGGAAGCCCCTGCGTCTGCAGTTCTACGTGACTCCCGTGGAGGGAGCTCACAGACAGGATCATGGCTATAACCGTTGGAGTTCTGCTGCGGGAGAGATGAGGGTGACTGGCTGAATTCTCTTTCTGTGCTTTAGCTAAGTGAAATCTCTGGGTGAAAGTAACTACGAAGCCGTCATAGATTGCTACAGTGCCTCACACCTTGTGTAGCCTGTCTACACAGTTCTCTCATGGAATCCTCACATCAACCTCGTGAAGTTGGAGAGGTGAGGGCTTATCACGCTCGTTTTCAAATTTGGAAACCAGGACATGCTCGGTGTTCCCCGGTGGGTCAGTGGCTGGGGCAGGGATTGGGACTTTCTGACAATGTGACACTCTGTTGTTCTTGTATTTTTGTTTCTGTTGGTTATACTTTTTTAAAAAAAAATCTAGGAAGAAAACACTTAAGTGCTGCTTTAAATGGCATTATCTCCACCACACACACAACTACAGGCCGTTTGGAGACTGGAAGATCAGGGTTGGAGCCGCTGGTGCTCTGGACGGAAGAGCCCCTCGTCCTAGGAACCCCATCCAGTGAAGTTTTGCCTGAAGGGTTTTCTAGCTGAGGGCAGAGGACCTGCCTCAAGCATCCAGGGAAGGTTGATCTAGAAATCACCTACTGAAGAGCGTGAATTATTTTAACTTGCAGCAGTAATGAAAACAGAAAGACACCCCACCTCCATTGACATACTAATCCTTCATACTTTTCGTGAAGGATTAAGTTCTCGGACTCTTTGTATTTTAGTGTTGAAAAGGAATCTCATGAAGTTCAGTTTAACTCTTCCTTCTTCCAGACCTTCCCGGTCTCTAGTCCATCTCTGTTCTGTAGGGAACCGGTGAGACCCTGACTGTTGACATGTCTTGTCCAAGGTCTGAGACCGTCTGTCTTTAGGGGGTTGAAGCCCTTTCATCTCCATGTTGTTTCTCTTCCCTTGGAAGGTGGAATAAAGGGGTCAACTTTACGACTGGAAAGTGCTTTCTTTTCTTGATGTTGTTGTTTTGTAAAAAAATGACAAGGTCGAGTTGGGGGCAGCCCACGAATTTCAAAAATCATTCTGTGTTGCCTCAGAAAATCTCATTAAATCGAAGTGTTTCCCCGTGGCACATGGTCAACCCAGAACTCGTGTGTTTGGCAGAATAGTAATTACACCTAACGGGAAAAGTTGGTTTTGGGCTAATAATGATAAGTAACGTTGGAAAACACAGTGAGAGCAGATGGGTTGAGTTCGGGGCGCTACCGTGCGGCATGCATGGAGCTGGGAATCAGGAGAGAGGCGGTGTGTGGGAAACCCTCTTCTTTCCAAGGCGAGACACTTCTTCCCGTTGGCAATTTGGAGTGGGAGAAAGTCCTTACGTTTATGGGAACTAATGTCAGTAGCAATGGAGAAAAAGAGCCTCCTCTTCTCCCTTGGGGACAGAATGTGGCCGCTAGATTATTGAATGTCTTTAGAACTAAATTCCAGAATCATCCAGACCAACACAGAGAATGCTGAGCCTCCCAAGACCCCCAGAGCCACCAGTGCAAAGCAAAGACGATGTCGCACAGGGTCCCCAACAGCCTTGTGAGCCCCGAGAGATCTGGCCTGGGAGGGAGCCGGAGTTAGGACCAGCGCTCTGACTCAGGCCTGGCACCTCTTTACTTATTTATAGACTAATTCTGTTCTCAGCATGGAAAAGTAATTCAGCTGTCATGGCTGAGTGTTCCGCCGAAGCAGTTGAGATGACTCCAAGTTCATAAAGTGAGGAATAGACGTGCTGGCTGGCAGAGCACTGTCAGCGCTAGGGGACTTCCTTTAATGTTTTCTCCCTCTTCCCACTTTGAAAGCCAAATCAGCCCCAAAGTTTGAAGTGACTTTTAAACTCAGGGAGTTCCCGGAAACACTGAAGGCACATGTGCACCTCTGGCCTGAGATCCTGCCGCTTTGTTCTCTGCAGTGGTTCGGGGACCCTGAAACCCTCGGCAGTGGGAGGATGTGTATCGTGGAGCCCAAGTTGTGTTTCTGATCAGCTCTAGTTTCTACGCTGACCCTGCGGAAGTGGCCGTCCTCTGCCTTGCCCTGCTCTGGCCTCTCCCAGGCTGGGGGCACCGTTTGCCTCCAGGGGCAACGTGTTGGTTCCCCCTTGGTGAATGCTGTCCCAGTAATCAGAGTTTTACTTTTACTCCGCTGTTGATCTAAATCCTACCCTCTTTTAAAGGTGAAGCTTGAGTCTTATCTTTTCAGCCTCTGGGGGAAGTTTTGGCCAGTCTCAACTGTGTCATTTTTTCATTTCTGCTGTACTTGGCATCTGACCTTCTGAGCATAGAACATGGTGTGTTCTACGCTCCTGTCGTTTTCGTCTTTGGCTCTCCTTGCAGCTCCCCAC
>NW_007746224.1:0-452 GCF_000696425.1 Galeopterus variegatus | reverse complement strand
AGGGGTGTGAGGGGTGTGAGGCGTGTGAGGGGTGTGAGGGGTGTGAGGGGTGTGAGGGGTGTGAGGGGCGTGAGGGGCGTGAGTGGTGTGAGGGGTGTGAGGCGTGTGAGGGGCGTGAGTGGTGTGAGGGGTGTGAGGGGTGTGAGGGGTGTGAGGGGTGTGAGGGGCGTGAGGGTTTTGAGGGGTGTGAGGGGTGTGAGGGGAGTCTGTACGTGGAGGGGTGTGAGGGGTGTGAGGGGAGTCTGTACGTGGAGGGGTGTGAAGGGTGTGAGGGGTGTGAGGGGAGCCCGGACGTGGAGTGGTGTGAGGGTTGTGAGGCGTGTGAGGGGTGTGAGGCGTGTGAGGGGTGTGAGGGGCGTGAGGGGTGTGAGTGGTGTGAGGGGTGTGAGGCGTGTGAGTGGTGTGAGGGGTGTGAGTGGTGTGAGGGGTGTGAGGCGTGTGAGGGGTGTGAG
>NW_007746223.1:13414-13753 GCF_000696425.1 Galeopterus variegatus | reverse complement strand
TCTTATCTGTTATATTAAACCTGTTCTCACTTTCTACTGTGACTCTGCCCTTGAATTTTTTTCTTGTGCTGGAATCAAGAACCTAGTAACAGGATGCAGGGTGGGGGTTGGAGATTGAGGCCAACTACCAGGCCCCCCGGACCCTACCTCCAACATCACTGTGATTGTTACCCAAAGGGTCTTTGCAGATGTCAGTAAGCTAAGCTAAGGATGAGAGCATCCTGGATTAGGGTGAGCCTTAAATGCAAAGACTGGTATCCTCTTAAAAGAAAGGATGGGGAGATTTGAGACACAGGGTGAAAGGCCACATGAAGACAGTGGCAGAGATTGGAGTGATGC
>NW_007746223.1:10629-11250 GCF_000696425.1 Galeopterus variegatus | reverse complement strand
TGTTTTGGAGCCCTGTATCTGGAGAATCATTCTAACAAAACATTGTACCTAGAAGATGTACAAAGTATTCACTTGGGAAAATATCAAACTCAAATAATGCAGCTTTGGTGCAAGAGCAGCTATAGAAAACAGCTCTCCAGGGAACGAACATCTGGGGCAGGATTTGGAATCAGTTGAGGCCACCTGTGCCTTTGGTCAACCAGAACACAACTGCGCTCCAATGCTTCATGTGGTGCTGTTTGCATCAGCGACCAGATTCCTCACAATAGTTATGTGGCATGCAATAAGTGACAAAGGCCAGTTATAGAAGTGAATTATGTATGATAATGATTAGTAATAAAAAATAAGTTTCATCCAACCCTAATGTGTCTACAAGTGGGNAATGCATGTGGTCTGGGCTTGAATTCCAGTCTGGCATTTTATTAGGGCCTGGGAATACAGGCAAGATATTTAACCTCTTTCATCAAATGAGCATGAGGACACCAACTCTAAGCAGTCGGGATCATGTGCATAGGAGGTTTGTGACAGTTCCATCAAGTTGCAGTGCTCTGTAAATTTCAGAGCCATCCTCCCACCAACTCCACTCTACCAACAAAAGGCCAAGAAACAGGAGGGAGACTC
>NW_007746223.1:8174-8569 GCF_000696425.1 Galeopterus variegatus | reverse complement strand
TGTCAAAGTTGGTTTCTTCTGAGGCCTCTCTCCCTGGCTTGCAGAAAGCTCTCTCCTCTCTGTGTCCCCATGGTCTTTCCTCTGTACACGCAAATCCCTGGTGTCTGTGTCTAAATTTCCTCTTCTTAGAAGGATATCAGTCACCTTCATAGACGGATACCCTAACAGCCTCGATTTACCTTAATCAACTCTTTAGAGGTCCTATCTCCACACATAGCCACATTCTGAAGTACTGGGGCTTAAGGCTTCAACATATGAATTTGGGGGAACAGAATTCAGTCCATAACACATATTAACTTTTATATTTCTGGTCAAAAATAACTATTATCCTCGCTGGTCTGATTCTGTAGTTTGATGGCTCTTGTGCAATAAGTGATTTTCTGTTAGGAATGTGT
>NW_007746223.1:5741-6193 GCF_000696425.1 Galeopterus variegatus | reverse complement strand
AAGAATATTCTGTGCTCTTTAGCACCTCTAGTGGAAGGTCATTCAAAGGATAAACTCCCCTCCATTGAGCATGCTCAGTTACTTGGTCATATAAGCCTGTGTAAATTCCTTTTACTGAGCATGCTCAGCTACTGGAGATGCATAAGTCTGCCCCTTGTGGCCTTGATTTCCCCATAGTGGTGCTGAAAATAGGTCCAACAAGCAACAGTAACTATCCTCCAGGAGAGGGCCTAGAAGAGGAGCCTGAGGCCTTGGGGAGTGGTTTGAAACCCAGAGGTGTGTCCTGAAACTCTTACCCAGGAAGACTGAGCACTTCCTATCTCAGCAATATCACTCCAGTCTCTGCTTCCATCCTCATAGGACTTCTTCTTCCCTATGTGTCCTCTCTTTTTCTTATAAGGAAACCTGTCAATGGAGTTAGCCTCCCCCCAGGAATGATTTCACCTTGAGAT
>NW_007746223.1:3157-3773 GCF_000696425.1 Galeopterus variegatus | reverse complement strand
AGGACATTTTTCTATTTCATTCAGATGGCAAACACTTTCATTCTTGTAAAGCTTCAGTATCTTCACAGTACAGGCACTGATGTTTTTTCGTGAATAAATATGTTGTAAGTACCTAGTGGCTGGGTTCTTCTGTCAATCTTGAAACTATAGGAGGTGATAGCCCCCTTTCCAGTTCAAGTTCACTTCCCAACTTTCCTACCCCTACTAGCAGGCTATTTCCTGTCCTGCCTCTGCTTGCCATGGGCTGCTGGGATGTAAACACGGTTATGGAACTGGAAGCATATTGACCAGGAAACTCAAAAGCCCCTAGTATTTACCACTGGGATTCACTTGGCTGAGTCTTTGCAGCTTTTCTTTAAGGGATTAAACTGGACTTCTTCCCATGGCTGCTGTGCATGATGAAGTGTCTCTTGCAGAATAGAAGGGGACATCCACATTCTAACCAGAAGTCAGGAGGCCTTCAGTGCTGTACACTTTGTTTACCTCCAATTTGACCAATCAGCACTGATTGAAGGATGAGGTTCCTGGGCAGGTGCCAAAGATAGAACTGAAGCCCAGTATGGAGAAAAAGAGAAGAGGGAAGAAATGAAAACTTAAGTCAAGGGAGGATGCCTCA
>NW_007746223.1:847-1377 GCF_000696425.1 Galeopterus variegatus | reverse complement strand
ATCTTAAGCCTAACGCTCTCTCTCTACAACTCCCTCTCACTAGTGGCCCAAATCCCGCTTTGTATGCACACACAGAAAAACTCTATGCCATCTTCCACAAGGCAGCTCTTCAAGAATTTGGGGCTTGCTATCATCAGGGTTGCCACACATAATTGTGTAAGTTGTGCACTGAACAAGAGAAGATGGCTGTGGGGAGGAGTGTGAGCAGGAAGCCTGGTTGGGAGAGGTGATTTTCCCTTCTTTGCACAAACACTCCATGTAAGCTAGCAATGGGATGGCTATCACGGTACTGCAATATCAACATTTTGGGGTCCAGTAACTGTTTCTCAATGCTTAAGACATTCCGAACTCTCCCTGTAATGTTACTCTCTTAGGACACTTTGAATTTATCAGTGTCCTATCTAAATGTGACATGCAGAATTGGCTACAATCCACCAAAAAGCAATGATATGTTTACACTCCATTGACCTATAAATTACTATTCATTAGTAAAAGTTACACCAACTTTTTTTAGCAGCCTCATCATACGG
>NW_007746223.1:0-621 GCF_000696425.1 Galeopterus variegatus | reverse complement strand
TTTTTGTCCTTATCCCATTTCTCTATAAGCAATTCAGAATAGAATAGAATATCTGAATTGGTATCCTGGAGATCATTTAGTCCAATTCTATCATTTCAGAGATGAGGATGCTAAGGCCCAAGAGGTTAAACAACTCTCTTACACCTCCACAGAGGCTAGAAGAAGGGTCTTGTCCCTTAACTTTCAGGCAGGAAAACTTCCCATCACACCACACTGCCTCTCGTTTTATTTCAAGATGACATAGTGAATTTTCTAAACCAGGCTATCAATGGAAACATTCAATAAACTTCTAAATATCTCTGGTGAACAATGACTGCCTTGGCCATAACTGGCAATCTAGAATGTGTTGAGAGACCTCGCCTTCATCCAGGCTGTGGCCCAGGCCTGGTCCCGTCCCTGTCCTCCTCCTCGTTGCCTGTGGTCCTACATCATTTTTTCTTACCTAGCCCTTGTGCAGTACTCCGTGCATGACAGCAATCAATAACCTCCTTATTAATTAAATGACACTTTGTAAGAGCTCTCCTCCAGGGGCTCTGAGAAAGCCAGCTTTGGCTAGCTGTAAAGTTTTCAGTAATCATTTAAGGAAAAAAAAATGTTATTCATCATCTTTATGGCAGATCA
>NW_007746222.1:8461-13756 GCF_000696425.1 Galeopterus variegatus | reverse complement strand
TCTCATTGGTCGGAACTTACTCACACGGCCACAGTCACTTCAAGTGAAGTTGGACAATGTCACCCTCACCCAGGAAGTCTGTGTGCAGCTACAGTATGGGGGCTCTATTACAAGAGAAAAGGGGGAGAGGAGGAGTGGGGGCAGCCAGCAGTCCCCGCTGCAAGTGCATCGTTGCCCAGTGCCCAGCCCTTCACCGCGTCCATGGCGTGCAGCCCATGTTCCCGAGAGCCTGGCAGGACGGCGTCCACCTGGCTTGGGTGGTGCCTGGTGAGTGCAGCTCCGTGTTGCCTATTCCACATCCTCAGAACGGGTGTCACTGACAAGTGTGGGATCCACAATCAGGCATCCAGGTCAGCGGATCACCAGGAAGGGACAGTGTCTGTGGGAAGAGAGGAGCCGGAGGCCCTGCTNGGTCAGCGGATCACCAGGAAGGGACAGTGTCTGTGGGAAGAGAGGAGCCGGAGGCCCTGCTTAGGAGCTTGGACACCTTGGCTGGGAAGCCACTGCTGAAAATTATAGAATCCTGACTCCTGCAGACAGAAGTGAAGCAAACCAAACCCAACCCAACCCTCTCAGTGTGACCATTGTCTGCTTCTGAATAAGGCTGGAGTCTCCACAAGGNGGGCTTTGAGGGAAGCTGTGGTTCTCCTTATGCTGCTTTGGTTGGGAGAGGCAAAGGCCCAAGCAGGGGGACCTGCTGGGGATGGGTGTGCTAATCTGCACAGCGTAGGTGTGAGGAGGGACTGAGAATGGGTATGGGGTCTGTCCCCCATGACAAGCACTAGGTCTGAACAGGTCCTGCTTTGATTGAGGATAGACAGAGATGAAGGCACATGCTCTGGGGCTGGAGGAAGCAGAGAGAGCAGTGTCCAAAGGACTTGACCACAGCACGCACCGGGTGGGCTCCCTGTAGAAACGGCCACTGTCTTCAACAGGGAAGGCAGTCGTGGCTCCCAGGACGCCACACAAAGGCACAGGAGAGTCGCAAGACAGGGTGAAAAGAGGGATGGGAAGGCCAGTGGAGGACAGCAAGGGAACAAGACATGCAACGGCAGAGCTGAATCCACCTGGAGGGTGGTGAGGAGGGCGTCCCGCTCGGCGGCAGACGACACGCTGGCATCGGTCTCCCAGAGCCCGGTGGCAAAGGCAGGACGAAAGTAAGAGATGCACGGAGACCCNGTTGGGTTGGACTGCCTGTCGTTCCTGAGGTCTACCCCTGTGGGGGGGGTTTCAGCTTCTACACCCTGCGGAGCAGGCATGAAAGCCCCCAGGCCGTGCAGTGTGGCGGGGAGCGGTAAGTGGGGAGCAGTGTGACTTTGGGTGACAGCTGGGTGGGAGCCACCTTTCAGTAGGATGGAATCAGCTGTCCGCAACACCAGCACTGCCTGCTCAGGGACCTGACGGGGATCCAGGGATTTTGGCCCTTGTCTCTGCCTTTCTCGCCTTCTCTGACTTCTGTGGCCAGAAGAGGTGTGTGTGTGTCTTGGCCTGAGAGCTGAGAAAACAGACTGAGACATTGACCAATATGCCCCACAATTCTTTGCAATGTGGGAAGCATCTGGAGGGTTGTGGAGCAGATGTAGCCATAAAAACCCACCCCACCCTGCACAATGCCCTGTCCCCAAGTCACACCATTTATTGATCACTATAACACGTAAGGTACTGGTTAGGCTGCAGTGACAAAGAAATTTCCAAATGCCATGGCTTCACCAAGGTAGTTGTTTATCTTCCTCTGATTAAACAGTCTGCAAACAAGCAGTCTGGGCTGATACGGCGGCTCTAGTGTGGGCACAGACTCCTTCCCTCTCGCTGCTCCATTGTGCCCCAGGGTGTTGATCCAAGATGGCGCGACAGCACTGCGCCAGCGGGGACGGCCCGTGAAGGGCTGTGCTCCTGCCCTGCTCTCCAGGGCACGGCTGAGATTTGCACAATCACTTCTACTCGGGTCTCATTGGTCGGAACTTACTCACACGGCCACAGTCACTTCAAGTGAAGTTGGACAATGTCCTCCTCACCCAGGAGGTCTGTGTGCAGCTAGAGTATGGGGGCTCTATTACAAGAGAAAAGGGGGAGAGGAGGCGTGGGGGCAGCCAGCAGTCCCCACTGCAAGTGCATCGTCGCCAAGTGCCCAGCCCGGCCCCGCGTCCATGGCGTGCAGCCCATGTTCCCGAGAGCCTGGCAGGACAGCGTCCACCTGGCTCGGGTGGTGCCTGGTGAGTGCAGCTCCATGTGGCCTATTCCACATCCTCAGAACGGGTGTCACTGGCAAGTGTGGGACCCACAATCAGGTGTCCAGAGCAGCGGATCACCAGGAAGGGACAGTGTCTGTGGGAAGAGAGGAGCCGGAGGCCCTGCTCAGGAGCTTGGACACCTTGGTTGGGAAGCCACTGCTGCGAATTACAGAATCCTGACTCCTGCAGACAGAAGTGAAGCAAACCAAACCCAACCCAACCCAACCCTCTCAGTGTGACCATTGTCTGCTTCTGAGTAGGGCTGGAGTCTCCACAAGGGCCACGGGGCAGGGTCAGGACCAGGGCTTTGAGGGAAGCTGTGGTTCTCCTTATGCTGCTTTGGTTGGGAGAGTCAAAGGCCCAGGCGGGGGGACCTGCTGGGGACGGGTGTGCTAATCTGCACAGCGCAGGTGTGAGGAGGGACTGAGAATGGGTACGGGGTCTGTCCCCCGTGACAAGCACTAGGTCTGAACAGGTCCTGCTTTGACTGAGGATAGGCAGAGATGAAGGCACATGCTCTGGGGCTGAGGAAGCAGAGAGAGCAGCGTCCAAAGGACTTGACGACAGCACGCACCGGGTGGGCTCCCTGTAGAAACGGCCACTGTCATCAACAGGGAAGGCAGTCGTGGCTCCCAGGACGCCACACAAAGGCACAGGAGAGCCGCGGGACAGGGTGAAAAGAGGGACGGGAAGGCCAGCGGAGGACAGCAAGGGAACAAGACATGCAACGGCAGAGCTGAATCCACCTGGAGGGTGGTGAGGAGGGCGTCCCGCTCTGCGGCAGACCACACGCTGGCATCGGTCTCCCAGAGCCCGGTGGCAAAGGCAGGACGAAAGTAAGAGAAGCACGGAGACCTAGCCACTACACAGACAGTTGGGGGTCCTAAGCCAGGCTCTGAGCAAATGGAACAGAAGCCAAGCACTCAGAAAATATCTCACCCGTGGAGCGCGTGGAGCTCGGAGTCACTGTGAATGGAGGCTGTGTGAGCTTGGCTGCGTGCGTCGGCATCTCCGAACCTCAGAGTCCTCACCTGCGGTGGGAGTGCTGCGACACAGACCCACTGCAGGAAGGGCAGGAGGCAACAGTCCGTGATGAGGTGGCATGCAGAAAACGTGCAGCCACTGATGGAGGCCTCCCGCCAGAGGAACAGATCTCACACAACGATGAAGACTCAGAAGCTCAGACTCAAGTGACACTTCACGGGATCCTGCTGTGTGCCACAGAACTGTCAGTCCTAGGCAGGAAGGAACACGGAGGACTAGCAAGAAAGAGCCCCTTGTGGAGGTCTGACCCTGAGACGGAGTGACGGTTCGACCATGGTGGTCCTCCCCCGTCGCGGGTCCTCCCTTGTCTCAGGTCCTGTGCTCTAGCTCTCAAAGTGTCCATGTCACAAGGACACAGCAGCATCCACTGATAGAAATTGCAGGCTGCTCCCAGGGCTGTTCTCAGAAACCAGCTGGGACATTCCTGCTGTTGCCAGCCTCTGGCTTCTGTGACTTTGGCCTCAACCCTGAGCTGAGCTGATATTGTAAGACACCGAGAGCAGTCCCAGTACCAGGCAGCTTCTAGTACTAGAGTTAAGTGCAGGGGGACACAACTCTGTTGAGAAATTACATCGAAGATGTGAGTCAACTGAATGGGAGTTAAGCAGAAGGAAGAGCTCGAAATGTCTGATGGAAAGAGTGGAAATGCTTCTGCAGAAACACATCTAAATAGTGCCAGTGTCACATGTCGTTAGAGAAAGAGAAGGAAGTTTGCAGTGTGAAAGCAACCACACAGCACTGCGACTTGCTGGCTGTGAATACCCTGATGGTGCGAGTGGACTGGGCATCGGGTGGAGGTGTGAGGTGTGCTCCTCAGGATCCCTCTTCCCAGAGAGTCTTTGTTGCAGCACGAAATGAAGGAAGGAGACCAGATGCCATTTCACAGCAGGGTGGGTATGTCCTTCCTTCCCGCAAACCCCCTGGATGAGAAGTGGACGCACACTGGTCCAGGCTGCTGGGAGGCACAGCAGACGATGCCCGGTCAGTGCACACCCAGGGCCCGTGTGCGTGTGGAGAAGTTCTGGCTACCACCTTGGGGCAGAAGGTGTGGCCCCTCCTTGCCTGTCAGCCTGAGGGAGGACTTGGGGGTGGTGATGTGGGGAGGAGTAAAGGCCCCTTTCCTCCATTCTCCCAGACATCCTGAGCTCGTGGGCCTCAGTAGAAATCTAGGCACACAGCTGGAAATCCCATGCCACCTCCTGTCAGAGGGGACACTAGAGTTCCTGCACAATTGCCGAGGTGGAGTGGGTTCAATCTCCCCAGAGCCTGCCCCCTACTCTCCAGTCTCCTACATTATCAGACATGTTTTCCAGACAGCCACGATGCCTTCAGTGGCGCAGGCGGACTCTGCTTTTTTCTTACTGGACCCATTACTGGCTCCGGAAGAGTCGTCGGCTCTGGCAGCCCTGTCTTTACAGCCTGTACTGAAGGTTTGCGGGTCACACAGCCCCAGTGGCTCTGCTTGAAAAACCTGTATTTGGTGTTCCTGGTTATATAATATGTTGAAATGATATAATTATATATTCTGTTCTGTTACAATTATATGATTTATATATTATAATATATAAGTCATATAATTATAATATAATGTGTATACTAATATATAACATGTATAATATAATTAAAATATAACTAAATGGTATAATGCATAATTATTACTTATATGCACACATACGGTTAGTTTAAGTAACACAACTACACTGCATCCTGTTATTTGTAATTTATATAAAAGAACTATATTACACATGCCAGAACTAAAAGTCATAACTGTATGTGACCACCTCCTGCGCAAGACACACCAGGGACTTGCTTTTTGCGCCTGTCCCACCTCCCATCCCACAAGCACTTCCGCACTTCAAATTCCCGTCCTCTTTAAATAAAGAAAATAATTTAGAACCAGATTCCCTGTGAGGGCTGATGTCAACGGCACCTTCCTAGGGTCATTGTGCTGATGAAATGAGCTAAACTAGGAAACACACGTAGAACAGCATCTGGCAGACAGCACGAGCTGTGCTTGTTG
>NW_007746222.1:4641-7852 GCF_000696425.1 Galeopterus variegatus | reverse complement strand
TGACAGCTCTGGCTTCCCTGAGATCGCTGAGAGAGAAGGGCGTTTTTCAAGCTACCTACAGCAGCAGTAGGAAATTAATCCACGCAATGATAGAAGAATTAGAATAAAAATGTGAATTCAAACAGGAATGGTGGGAGAGGTGGGAAGGAAAGTAAAGTAGCTAAAGCCTCAGCTTTGGTGACAGGGAACCCAGAGGAGGGTCCACAGCAGACAACCCCAGACACGGGTTGTTCCATATTTCGGCTACAGTCAGGGACAGAATCCAGAAGGGTTAGAGCCGGAACAGCTCAAAGCACCCGCCCGGGACCTGGATGTGGGGGCTGTCACTGCTCTCATTTACACTTTGGTGCACACAGATGTATCACATGCGCATCTGTGTTTCTTGAAATACCTTGTCCCCTCTTGAAACCTGCCACGGTCACTCCTACCCAGGCACTGCCGACAGGTGCATGGCAAGCTCCGGGCAGCACCACTCTGTGGGGCTTGCATGGCGGGGCAAGTCATGGGAGAAAGGCCTAGGGCTGTGGCGTGCAGTGGGACATGTCCCCAGTGGACTCCCCTCCTGTCCCACCACTTGCACAGGTGCTTACGGGGTGCGTCCACCATCACAGAGGTCACGAGGGCTGTGAGGTGACATGCAGCTGCCCTCCAGGTCATGGGTCACTATCTATCTTAAGGCTGTGGACATGAAACAAGGGTGCTCGTGTGAGCTGGGCAGGGGCCGACCTGGAGCAGGACACCAGAGCATTTGCAGGTCTATTCGCCCACACCTGCCATGGGTGTGATGATTATAGCCTGACCCTTGGGCCTCAGTTTCCTCATCTGTCAATGGGGGATTTGAAAAGGGCCTTTCCCAGTGGAAACTCCCCTCCTAGATTAGGCAAGTGGCCCGTGGGCCTGAGTCACAGTTGGATGGGCACCCCAGATTTCACCAGAGATCCACTTTCCTGAACGCCACTTTCAGCAGAGTTGGGAAAGGCCCATCCAAGGTCCTGAAGGACAGCTCTGGCTTCCCTGAGATCGCTGAGAGAGAAGGGCCAGTATCCACAGGGCAGCTCTGGGGGACCCAGGGGACGTCTCCCCAGGCTACTGCTGGAGGGTTCCAGTAGTATGCACATGCTACATGCATGTGTGTGCATGTGTGTGCAGTACTTGTGTGCACGTGCAGCCAGGGGAGCTCAGGCATGTGTGTGCAGGAATACACATTCATCTGTGGGTGTGGGGGTACCCTCAGGGCTGCACTGCATGTGTGCACACATACAACATACACATGCACATGGGCACACACAGGCTCATGTGCAGGTGCACCAGTGTTCGCGTCTGTGCATTCAGTTTATGTGCGCGAGCAACAGTGACAGCCTTGCTGCCAATTTCAGCTCAAGGCTGCATTTTGTTTGNACTGCATCCTGTTATTTGTAATTTATATAAAAGAACTATATTACACATGCCAGAACTAAAAATCATAACTGTATGTGACCACCTCCTCTGCAAGACACACCAGGGACTTGCTTTTTGCGCCTGTCCCTCCTCCCATCTCACAAGCACCTCCAAACTTCAAATTCCCATCCTCTTTAAATAAAGAAAGTAATTTAGAACCAGACTCCCTGTGAGGGCTGATGTCAACAGCACCTTCCTAGGGTCATTGTGCTGACGAAATGAGCTAAACTACGAAACACACGTAGAACAGCATCTGGCAGACAGCACGAGCTGTGGTTGTTGCCAGTGTTTTTATCACTATCCATTGTTAATTGAGTATTCTCTCAATATTCACCCTTCTTCACCCAAAGAGATGTAATAAGACATTTCTTCTAAATGGACAGAGTACTCTTCCCAACAGACATTTTATTGAAGCGCACATTCTCCAGCATCAGTGCCTGAACATCGCACTTGCAGATGGGCCTTTGAGGGGAGCTCACTTCCTCACAAAAGCATTGCAGGGCTCCGTCTAAGTGGTCCTCAGTTCATGTTCGGATCATTAAATACTCAGCAATGTGAGAACTGCAGCCCGTGTGTTCAAGCCGCTGCTGATTAAGCATCAAACAATAGCGGAGATAAAGAAATCTGAAGTTGCAGTGGGTTTGAAAGGCCGTGGACGTTTCCCAGGCTTTGTCTGCACTGCATTTTCCTACGCAGGAAGGTAATCACCGGACTGCTCCACTCAATACCATACACCCAGGACTTCTGCCCAGGCCTGTGTCATTTTACCCCATCGCCCCTTCTACCCCACAGAGGGGGCAGAACTTGTTTGGACCCCAAACAAGTTCAAAACCCAACAGGCACACATTATACCCTAAAGCTCCAAAATAATCTCCTTTGACTGCAAGTTCTGCTTCTCGGGCACAGTGGGGGACTGCCAAAGACTCGGGCTGCACTGGTGCCTGTGGCTTTTCCAGGCCTGAGTTGCACGTTGCCAATGGCCCTACAGATCTGGGGTCCTGGAGGCAGCCCTGCTGCCTTGGCGCTACTAGACATTGCCCTGAGGGGGGGCTCTCTGCAGGGGCTCTGACCCCACATTTCTGCTCGGTGTTGCTCTAGTGGATGCCCTCTGTGGTGGCTCTGCCCCTGCAGCAGGCCTCTGCCTGGGTCCCCAGGCTTTTCCATACATCCCCTGAAATCTGGGTGGAGGCTGCCATACCTCCACTGCTCTTGTGCTGACCTGCAGACATCACACCATGTGGCTGCCACCAAGGTTTCTGGCCTGTGCTCTTCAGAGCTGCTGCATGAACCACACTTGGGGCTGCTTGAGGTAAGGCTTCTCCAGCCTGAGCGGATGGGATGCAGGAAGCAGTGTCCCTAGGCAGCGCAGGGCAGCAGCGGGTTGTCCCTGAAAACAATTCCGTCTTCTTAGGCCTCTGGGTATGTGATGGGAGGGGTTTGCTCAGAGACTTCTAACATGCCTTCGGGACCTTTCTCCCACTGTCTTGGCTTTTACTGCCTGGCCTCATTGCCAGGCTAATGTCGTTAGCAACCAGTCTCTCCACTGCTCCTTGGGATTCTTCTGAAAATGCTCTCTGCTTCTCTACCACATGGCCAGGCTGCAAATTTTCCAATTCTTTACGCTCTGCTTCCTTTTTATTTTAAATTCCGTCTTTACCATGACTTTGCTGCCGTAACTGAACATAGGCTGTTACAAGTAGCCATGCAGCTGACAGAATGCTTTGCTGCTTACAAATTTCTTCCACCGAACATTCTGGTTCACAACTCTTAAGTC
>NW_007746222.1:2285-3038 GCF_000696425.1 Galeopterus variegatus | reverse complement strand
GGATTTGCCAGGTCAAAGAACAGGCACAAGTTCAAATTGTGATACATTTTGCCAGATTATCTTCCAAAAAACCAATTGTTTTGAGAGCATAACTTACTCATTAATTTGGTTTATTACCTGTCTTTCTCCACTAGAGCATAAGCTCTATGAGAATAGGGTTTTGCCTGTTTTGTTCAAGACTGGAAACCCAGCTCCCAGAACAAATATTTGTTGTGCAAATGAGGCAGGCAGGCAAGAGCTAGTCCCAAACTTGGTGGGATAAGCCATAGAGGTTTAAATATATCGTGTAAAGTCACAAAGGTGCTTTGGTAGACAGAATAGTGTCCCCGCCCCCAAGATGTTCATATCCTAATTTACAGAACCTGGGAATATGTTACTTTTCATGGCAAAAGATACTTTTTTTTTTTTTTTTTTTTTTTTGGCTGGGCCGTTTTNAGCTTTTACTGTCCACATTTCTATCAGCATTCTGGTCACAACCATCTAACCCATCTCTAAGCAGTTCCAAACTTCCCCTCATTTTGTTTTCTTCTGAGTCCTCCAAACTTCTCCAGCCTTTGCCCATTTCCCAGTTCCAAAGCTGCTTCCATATTTTCAGGTATCCACACCCAGCTCTCAGTACCAATTTTCTGTACTAGTTCATTTTTTTCTTGCTATAACAGAACACCTGATACTGGTTAATTTATAAAGAATATAGGCTTATTTGGTTTACAATTCTGGGACAGCTGCATCTGGCATGGGCCTCAGGCTGCTTCT
>NW_007746222.1:0-236 GCF_000696425.1 Galeopterus variegatus | reverse complement strand
ACCCACCTTCACCTCCTGGTCTTGACACCTGCACCTGTTATGTGATGTGCTGACACCAGGGAAGGCTGGGACAGGGGTGTTCAGGAACTGTCTGCAATGCTTGTAAATCTAAAATGATTTCAAAATAAAACGTGTAAAGACAGAGGCTGCCCCCCAGTGCTCCTCATCCCTCTCACCTGCTTTATTCCCCAAGCACTGCCACCTTCCAGTGTGTGCCCAGCTCACTTGTTTATTCA
>NW_007746221.1:0-13756 GCF_000696425.1 Galeopterus variegatus | reverse complement strand
TGATAATTGTATATATTTATGGAGCACAATGTGATATGGTCATCACTAAGTGTTTCTTAAAAGAAGCATTGTATTCAAAGATTATGAAAACCTCAATTTGTGGTTTTCTGATTACAAGAGTTATGCTGCTTTTTATTTCCTTACTGCAGGATATATTTGAAAGTAAAACGATCTTGACTTTTTTTTTCCTCGAACTGAAACTTAACCTAATGTTTTTGGTTATGCTTGTTTCTTTTTCCACAGGGTGAAGGAGTCAGACCACGGAGAGCCTTGTAGGTCATACTACAGGGTTTAAAATATTTCCTGTTGGTGGAAGTCCATGAAAGAGAAATTATTTCAAATTTTATTTTCAATTGTGGCAAAATGCACATAACATAAAATTTACCATATTAACCATTTCTTAAGTGTGTAATTTAGTAGTGTAAGGTACATTTACATTGTCGTACAACCAGTCTCCAGAACTCTTTTCACATCTTGCAAAATGACAACTCTGTACACATTAAACAACAAACAACTCCCCATTCCTCCCCACCCCCCAGCCCTTGGCAGTCACCATTCTACTTTCAGTCTCTATGAATTTTACTAATCAACGTACCTCATATGAGTGGAATCATACAGTATTTGCCTTTTTGTGCTTGCCTTATTTCACTCAGCATGATCTCATCAAGGATCATCTATGTTGTAGCATGTGTCAGTTTTTCTTTCCTTTTTAAGGCTGAATAATATATCATCATATATATGTTTGCAATATATATATATCATATATATGATAATATATCATCATATATGTATACACACACACACAGTGATATATATGCTGTATTTTGTTTGATGGACCTGTGTTGCTTCCATGTTTTAGCTATTGTGAATAATGCAATTGTGAATGTGGGTGTGCAAATATCTCTTTGAGACCCTGCTTTCTTTTGGTTATATACTGTATTAGTCTGTTTCTGTCTCTTATAACAAAATACCTGGAACCGGGTAATTTTATGAAGAAAACAAAATTTATTGCTTATAGTTTCTGAGGCTGGGAAGTCCAAAGTCTAGGGGACACATCTAATGAGGGTCTTGGTGGTGGTGACAATGACCCAGGGCTCTTACATGGCAGAAATGGTGGAGCAGAGAGAGGGAGACTCTCACATGTGCTCTTCTTTTAAAGCCCTCCAAATGACACCCCTAACCACCATTATTAATCCATTCACTAAGGCATGGTCCTACAGTCCAATCATCTCTTCAAGGCTCTACCTTTCAATTACCACAATAGGACTTCTCATCCTCAACAGTTATAGTGGAGACCCAAGCCTCAATGAGATTGGGGGTGTGGGCATCCAATCCACAGCATATGCCCAGAAGTGGAATTTCCACGTCATATGGTAGTTGTACTTCTGAGTTTTTGAAGAACTGCCATACTGTTTTCCATAGCGGCTACACCGTTTTTTATTCCCATGAACAAGGGTTCCATTTCTCCATATCCTTCCTGATACTTGTTTTCTTTCTGTCTTTTTGATAGTAACCACTGGTTACTATCAAACGGTGCAAGGTGGAATCTCATCGTAGTTTTGATTTGCATTTCTTTAGTGATTAGTGATGCTGAACATCTTCTCATGTGCTCATTGGCCATTTGGAGAATCATGAAAGAGAATTCAAACAAGGACATGACATAGCCAAATTTGGGTTTTGGAAAGGTGATAATGATTATGGAGAGACGTGGACAAAGGTAGGGCCACAAGATAGGAGGCTATCATTGCTTCTGTATTAATGCTCATTACTTTCAAAGAAAAGCCTAATTATATTGGCATTTAATTCCATCCACTTACTGGCCTCAGTCTTCTTTCCAAATTTCACTTGTTACATCTTTCCATGAACTCTATGTACTCCTCAGCTGGGTCATATGTCCTTCTAGCATTCCTATCTTGTGCCTTTGTGATTTTTTTTTTTTTTTTGTATCAAAAGTGTACTTATCTCTCCTTTTCTTACCTGAGTATAGCTGTATAGCTTTCCTTTAGAATACATCTTGGTTTCTCTCCTCCTCAAATACTATTCTGATTACCCTGGTTTGATGGGTTCTCTCTTTTGTGGATGGTTGTGACTTTTATTTAGCACTTATCATGTGTTATCCTGACTCCCTGTGAGTTAGGTGAGTCACTCTGGGTCACTATGTGTGTATGGAATTATAAAATTCATGAGAGCTTGGATATTTTCTTGCATATTATGTCTATATATACAGAACTTATAATTTTTTTGTGCAAAGTAATGATCGGTAAGTGTTGCTGATAATAAAAATGAGTTTGGGAAAACTTTGCATTAGGTCACATTTATACAACTGAAATTATCTGCATAATTTGGCTTTTTATGCATGTAAAATTATGGTTTATTAATTCAGTATCAAAATTACAATTACTTTCTCTCAAAATACTCAGATTTTGCAGGCAGCAGAGTGTCAATGTTTTAGGAAGAAAAACTAACATTATTTTTGAACATCTTTATGGGCCAGATGCAGTACTAGGCATATCATATGTGCTATTTAATCCTCACAGTAATTCTTTGTGGTAGAGATTAATACCCTTTTTTAAAATAAGGAGGTTTAGGGAAGTTCAGGAAGATTAGAGTAAGGAAAGACTGAAGTCTGAGAGACGGAAGAGGCTGCTGTTGTAAGGATCCTGGACAGAATGTTCAAGTGCTGAATTAGCCCAGTTTCGTGAGAATGGGAGGTAGAGAATGAATTCTAGAATGTTCAGGAGGTAAAATAAACATTTTGTGTCTGGTTGGGAGGAGTAGGGAGATACAAATCTCAAGCTTCTGGCTTGAGGCACTCAGTGGAATTTGGTGCCATTCACTAATACAGTACAGAACCACAGAATTGAGGTTCCTCTGGGACAGTGGAGTGAAGATACCCAAAGAAAAGTAATTACAGAATTTAGGGCAGAAGTCTGGCTGAAGAGGCACTCAGAGTCACTCAACAAATGTACCCATCCATTCCACAAGTATCTATTGTTAATACCGTACCAACCGTGGGGGCAGTGGAGCAGCCAGCAATAAGACAGTGCATTGCCTGCCTAGACTAAAACTAAATAAGAGTTGGTCTTTTTAGTACCATCAGTGCCACAATGCTAGTGATAAAATTACTCTTCCCTGAAAAAACCTTTTGTTGCTATAAATCCTAGACAATTGCTGCAGTTGCTGTTGAGCTCTAACAATATGTTTGCAAGCTTCAGATTAGCACATTTTTATTCTTTCCCCCTTCATAAACATTGTCTTCTGTATTAATTCGAAGAACTGCCATTATAGACAGCCTCTGACACCTGTGAACTCAACCACATGCTTTTGTTTTAAGAGTAAGTTTATGATTGGAACTGTTCAAAGTCACTCTGAGAGCGAGAGCGGTTTCTTTCTCCATCCCCTGAGATACTACATATTTTTGCATTTGAACTATGCAAATGAATAAATCAACTTATGTGAGCACAGTGAATTGTGAAGACAAAGCAGCAGAACTTGGGTTATGCTAATTCTGTGATACCAATTTGACAGTTTGGAGTTTTTAATTTTGTACTTCAATTTAAAACAGTAAATCTGAGTGTGAAACTGGAAAGTCTGAATTTCATTCCTACATGAAATATTTTACTGAATTTGAATAATGCTTTAAAATTAAAATTTATTCTGTTTATTTTAGACATGCATGTTTCTCCTGCTTTGTTTATTTTATTTATTTAGTTTTTCTTTGTGGCAGCTGGCTGGTATGGGGATCTGAACACTTGAACTTGGCATTATAACACTGCACTCTAACCCAACTGAGCTAACCTGCTAGCCCTAAAATTTGTTCTTTCTTGTACACTGAAAGAGAATTAAAATTGAAAAGCAAATTAAGAAAATAATGATTACCATTGATGATTCCATGATTAGTAAGAATAGTTTTGTTGGGTAGAGGGCAGTGTTAAATAATGATCTGGTGAGAATGTCAGATATGCTAGGGGGGCCACTGCTTTCCATGCACCTAGGCCCTGCAGACTCAGCAGTAAATAAAGCCATGAGGATTTAAAGGTTGGCCTGGATAAGATAGCCCAGAGAGGACGTGTAAGAGAAGTCAAGATGACCCAGGCCAGAGCTATGGAAAACAGCAGCTTCTAAGAGGTGGACTTCAAAAGAAGAGGATTCTCAGAGATAGACCAGGAGTGGATAGAGTGGTAGGAGGAGAGGAAAGAGAGAGTAGAGTCAGGGGCATCACTGGGGAAGAAGTTTCAGGAAGGATGGGTGGTCGACAGCAGTCAATATGACTAAGAAGACAAAAAGAAAATGGCTGGGAAGTGCCTGTTGGCAAGACCTTTAGAAAGTGATCTGTGACTTTCCTAAGAACATGTCAGCGGTGAGAGACCCCTGAGGAGAGAATGGAGGGGGGTGAGGTTCTTTAAAAAGTCTTCGCTCTCAATGGCAGAAGTAAGACAGGGCAGTTCAAGACAAGAAAGCACTATAGAATAGAGGGGGCATTGAATTATTTTTTCGGATTCTAAAAGAAATGCATATATAGTTGAAAATGTGGGTAGAATTGAAAATTGAAGGAATGATAAACTCATGTACTCAACCCTCTCCCGTGAGATAGCAAAACCTCAGGCCCAACTAAAAGTGCCCCCATCCATTATTTCGGTACAGACTCCAGGTGCTATTTTATCTCTGTTTTACTTTTCCTGCTTCGGGTCCCAACTGCCCACAACCTACTGGCCACAAGGCTACTTGGAAGGCCATCACTTGCCACCACCTATGAGAACTTTGGTATCTATGCTGAGGGTACCTTCCAGAAATTTCTGGGCTCCATCTGGAGGCAGAACATGCACCAACTCTGAGACATGTATATGTGGCCAGCTGGGCCTCCAAGGAGCTCAGCCTAGCCCAGAGTCACTTGCTGTCTTGGGGAAGACCTCTGTTACCCTCTGGCTACTCCCTGTCCCCCACTGTCTCCTTAACCAAATGTGCAGTACAACCCAAGTAACTAATAAATATTTCCTCCATTATCTTCCTTTCACCTGAATTTCTACCCTTTCTCTCAAAAGCAGTCTTCTCTTCGCACAGTGCTGCCCTCTCCTCTTCTGATTCTCAGCCTCAGATTTTCTAAACTTCCCCACTTGAGCAGCCTTCTCCTTACCCATGCATAATTTAAAAGACTCTCTATAGCATTTCTTTTTCTCCAAAGGACCTCTCTGCAATTAAAGGTGAATTCAAATGTGAATTCACATTCAAATTCCAACCCTTGTTAAACAGAAAGTATTTGAAACTGAAATTACATTTTTTTCCCTGACTTCCATTCTTCCATTATATCTTAGGACATATTTTTATTCATGACTTAAGCACAAAGTACTCTACTATGTGCTGGCCTTTTCTCCAGCAATTTCTGTAAAATGGAGAAAAAAAAAAAAAAAAAGAAAAAATATAAGTTGACCTTTAATCTCACCCAGAGATCTTACAGATTCTTCTTTTTTAAGTTTTAGCAAATATTTGATGCTATATAAATACATGTTGGCAGGATATAGAAATAAATACGGAAATTGAAATCATACTATAAGTGTAGATTTTTATTATCCTTTTTTTGCAAAAAATTAGTAAAATTTTTCTAGATCTTAACTGTTCATCAGATTTTTCTTTTATCGTTCTATATCATTTAAATTATATATGTAGGATAAATATTAGCTCACTTCATTATTGTTGGCCATTTAGGCTGTTTTTGTACTGCGATGAATTTCCCACACATAAATATTTGCTTGCATTTCTACTAGTTTTCATTGGATACATTTCCAAAAGAAGAATCTTTGAATCAGCGGCTTTACAACAGTGCTCAGTGCATAGTAAACATCCAGTAAATATTTGTGAATACTTGGAATAAAGGTTTTTGGTACTTATCTCTGAATTGTCTTTCAGGAAGATTCTACAACTGAATACTTCCCTACAAATGCCACTGCCTCCCTTGGGCCCGGATTTCATTGTATCCTGTTTCATATTTAGTATTCTATGTTTTAGTCTCTGCTAACCATTTTATATGTGTCAATAATGTCTTGTGTTTAAGGCTGAGCCCGGCACACTCAGGAGAGTGCAGTGCTGGGAGTGCAGCAGCGATCCCGCCGCGGGTTCGGATCCTATATAGGGATGACCGGTGTGGTGTGCTCACAGTGCTCACTGGCTGAGTGTGGTGTGGCCGGTCTCAAAAAGGACAAAAAAAATAAATAAAAATAAATAAATAAATAAATAAATAAATAAATAAATAAATAAATAAAAATAATGTCTTGTGTTTAAAGTCCGTATTCCTTTGAATACTAGTGAGGCTGCCTACACTTTCTCTGCTTACTTGCCTTAATGTCCTTGTCAGTAGCCTACACCTGTGTAGAGATTTGCAAGTCTGTCTGTAGGTTGGTGGGAAGGGGCCACTATACACCCTTACCTGGTCTGTTCCTGGTCTGTTGGTGTGTGGGTTGAATCATGGCCCCCCAAAATATATATTCAGGTCCTGGCTCCTGGTATCTGCGAATATGACCTTATTTGGAAATAGGCCCTTTGCAGATGTAATCAAGTTAAGATGAGGTCATACTGGATTAGGGTGGACCCTAAATCCAGTGACTGGTGCTTTTTGAGAAGAGAGATACAGAGATAAACAGACACACAGAGGGGAGAATGACAGCAACCTGCAGAAGTGAGGAGAGAAGCATGAAATAGTTTCTCCCTTGGATCCCCCAGAAGGAATCAACCCACCAACACCTTGGCTTTTTGAACTTTTGGCTTGCAGAACTGAGAGACAATAGATTTCTGTTGTTGAGAGCCATTCAGTGTGTGGTGCTTATTAAGGCAGCCCTGGGAAACTGACATACTTTAGAGCGTAACATCATTTAGGTGGCTGGGGGAAGAGGCCCATTCAACTTATCTTTGCTTTATTTCCCCTGGAGCTTATTCTCTAAGGGGCATCTCACTGCTGTGACACTCACTGGGTATGTAATATTTTATACCAAAGCTTGAATCCTTATCTGGGGATGGGGTGGGCTGAAAAAGCAGAGCTGTTGCCCAAGTATTCCTGAACAATAGCTCTCTCTCTACCTCTCCAATTCTCTGGAAAGCCTATCTCCCTAGGATGCCCTTTGCCAATTTTTTTCTACCTAGACATTTGTCTTTTTCTTATTGATTTGTAGTATTTCTTTATATATTAAGGAAATCAATTGTTCATTTGTATCCCTTGTTGCAAATATTTTTGTTTTTTACCTTTCATTTTGTTTGTGATTTTAGACAGTACAAAAACTTTTGATATTTATCTGTCCAAATCTCTATTGATCTATTTATCTATGTATCTGTCACCTATACATTTCTTCAAATTTCAATTGCTTTATGCCATGATAGTCATCCCTGTATAAATAAATATGTATATATAAATATACATATTTATTTTCTGTATATATAAATATGTCCATGTATATATTCTTACAGTTAAAAATTTTTTAAAAAAATTTTATTTTATAGAAGTATTTAGTTTAGTGCACTTCCTTCAAAAAAAAAACCTTACTTGGAAAGCTGAATATGTAGAACAGACAGGCTTAGCTCCTAATGATGAAGCAGGATGAGAAGCCTGGGACCCCATCTTTCCCTTGCAGTGGCTCCAAGGTAGTGCTGTGGAATAGAACTTGACAGCATAATAAAAAACCACTGCATTAATACAGAAAACCATGACTTTAGTCTAATAAATTATTTATAGATAGAATGCATGATGTGAAATAAAGATTTACTTTGTTTTTTCACTCCATGAATATTCAACTCTTCCAGTGACATATTAGAGGGGACCCCTCTTTCCTCCTTTTACCTGGGACTGCAGGTTTCTATGTAGAGAGACCTGCATCAGAGTAACACTCCTTGCCTCTCAGCCTCCACATTCACTCCTCCAGGGGAGGTGTATCTGACAGGAAGGTAGGAGAGAAGCTGAGCATGTGGGTTTCATCCTTTCCCTCCACCATCTGTGGATCCACCTGACTGCAGATCTGCATTCTGGACTGTTCTCTGCCAATGTCCTAAGGAAGATGGTCTTATAGGGTTCTCCTGCAGTTTTCCAGATTTATATGTGACTGGCTAAGGAAGTTTAATTCTGGGGAGAATTTTTGGAAGTCTCATTCAGACCACACATCAAAACCATATTCTTCAATTTAGCTTTTATCAGAAATAAAGTACCCAGAAGATACTTTGATCTCTATCTCTCAGCCTCTTGGATATTCTCATCACATGGGAAAGAAAGGAATATTATTATTAACCTTTAAAATTCCAACTCCTCTTAGTGAATAATCCTTTCCTTATTAAGTTATAATGTTAATTTTATTAAATAATAAACCCACATGGTTTTAGAATATGCTCTTCTGTTCCATTCATCTGCCTTCTTATTTTCATTATGATATTCATTTAAAATTTTTAATCATTAAAAAACTCTTTCTAATAAACTTTAACGCCATTTTATCACGTTCCAAGAAGCTGTCCAGCATTTTAAGTTGAGTGGTAAGCCTATCAATTTGGAGAAACTAAAATGTTTTAATAGTCAGTTTTACAGCTCAGGAAAATGTTATATATCTCCATTGTTTCAAATATCTTTAATATTCCTCAGTTAAGTTTGGTGATTTGTATTTACTAAAATTTTTACTACTTTAAAATAAGTTATTTTCTAAAAGCTTTTAAAGTTGGAAATTGGTATTAAATTTAATGAAATTCTTTCAGATAATGTTTTATTGTTGAACCTTATCTTATAATACATAATCTTAATGAATTTCCTAATATTTACTATTAAGCAATCTTGAAACATGTGGGTGAAACCCTTTTCAATTATGGTAGATAATTCTTTTAATATTGCTAAATTATTATTTTTGGTGCATAATGATTTAGGATTTATGTTATTATTTAAAATTGATTTAGGATTCATGTTTTGTGAGAAAACTTTATATATCTTATTCAAGTTTTGATATGTGTCACAAAATTATTAAGTAGCTTTCTATATTTTTGACCTGCAATAGTTCACCTAGTAAGGAAATTATACTTTAAAGCTTTTCAAGATTATTCCCATGAAACCATTTGGCCACTTAGGAGGATAGTTTTCTGATAATTCTTCCCTGATTCAGTTTATTTTATTATTATTATTGCAGAATTGTAGACTTTGAGTTGATTTCCTATGATGGATGTTTTAGTACATTTTGTGAATTTCAGTATTTTCAAATTTAGTGTTATATAATCACCAGAATATTATCCTTTTATTTTTAAGATACTTTTGCTATTTTGTTGCAGCCACGTTTCAGTCATTTTTTCTGTGTTTTTTTTCTTTATTACATTTTGTTTATTTTCAGCAATGCTCATGATGACATGATGAGTACTCATTAAATAATTACTTTCTATTTTTTCTTACTTGAAATAATGCATATTCTTTGTAGAAAATGTGACACACAAACACTTCATTGATTGTTCTAAAAGATATATTTTTACATATGACCTTTATAATTTATATATATATACACAAAGGGTCTTCAAATACTTCATGGAAGGATTCATATTGTTTTTTAATCCAGTTTTCCACAATCTTTTTGAAGTACACTTATATGTATACACACATGTTTAGCAGTCAATTTAAAATATGTAATTGGAAAAAGGGACAAATGTAATTATAATTTTTGTAACCTTACTTTTGTGTATAAAATTTTGAACTTAGAATTTAATACTCTTTTAGATAAGTGATTTTCAACCTAAGGATCAGTTAAAATATCTTAATTGCTTTAATTCTTATTGTTAAATATTTATTTTGTTCTCCAATTTCTACCATCATGAACATGCTAAAATAAACATATGTGGAGCTAAATGTATAATTGTTTTCTTGGGATAAATTCCTATTAGTGGGATTGTTGGGTCAAAGTGTATGAAGCTTTAACAAGCTGCACACACACACACATACATATAACCATATATACATATCTATTTGTATATATATAATTTGGTTATATGTATATGTATTACAAATATGTGTACATATAATTTTTCCCCTTAATTGTCCTCCATAAGGTTTTCAGTGATTGTACTATCAATAGCAGTGTGTGTGAGTGCCCAGTTCCCTGGATAATCTTCAAACAGAACATTATCACTTGAAAATAAATTTCCTGAATGGTGATGTCACCAAGATGGTAGACTGGATGATCCCCAGGATCACTCCCTTCCACAAGGAAACAACTTATATCAATTAAAACATAAAATTAGCATCCTGAAACCATTGGAACTCAGGGGAAGAGGAGGAAAAACATGCTGAGTCCACAAAGGCATGGAAAGCCATAATGAGACATAGGAGGGTCACTCTAATCTGTCCTAGCCCCCTCCTCCCCAGTTCGGTGTGGCACAGTGCATGGAGCAGCTATCAGTGCAAGGAGTAGCTACCTGGAAATGGTGAAACTGCTGCAGCACTTTTCGCATGAAGCTACTTGGAGCCTACTGGAGAAAACAAAGCCATTGCACTCTTCCCAACTGATATCCTAGGATGCATTTGTAGGTGAATGTCTTTCCCCACACAAGCCACTCTACAAAACTCAAAGAGGTGGCTGTTCCACCAGATGCACATATATCAATGCAAGGAAACAAGAAACATGTAAAAACAAGGTAATGTAATACAACACAAACACAAAAAAATTCCAGTAACTGATCCCAAACAATCAGAAATTGCTGACTTGCAGGAAAAGAAATTCAAGTTAATTATTTTAAGGAAATTCACTGTGTGATATAGTTTGGATATTTGTCCCCTCAAAGCTTATGTTGAAATTTGATTCCCAATGTGGCAGTGTTGAGAGGTGTTTGGGTCACAGGGACTGATCCTTATGAATAGATTAATACCCTCCCTGGGATGGGGCATAGTGAGTGAGTGAGTTCTTGCTCTATTACTTCCTGTGAGAACTGGTTGTTTCAAGAAGCCTATGACCTCAACCCCCCCTCTCTCTTGCTCCCTTTCACCATGTGATCTTGCACTCACTGGCTGCCCTCCCTTTTATGCTATGAATAGAAGCCCACACCAGATGCAGCTGTCCCAGAATTGTGAGCCAAATAAAATTTTTACTTTATAAATTACCCAGTCATGAGTATTCTGTCGTAACAACAAAAACAGACTAATACACCGAGACACAGAGAATACAGAAAAAGAATTCAGTGAAATTAGAAAAACAATTTAAGATCTGAATGAGAAATTCAAGGAAGAGATAGATATCATTAAAAAACCAGAAATCTTGGTATTAAAGAATTCATTGAGTAAAATAAAAAAAATACATCTGAGAGTCTTAACAACAGACTATATCAAGCAGAGGAAAGAAATTCTGATTATGAGAATAGCAGTTTTGAAATAACACAGGAAAACCACAGAAAAAGAAAAAAAGAATAAAAAAGAAAAAAACAAAGCTTACATGATCTATGGAATACTATTAAGTGAACAGATATTCAAATTATGGACATTCCAGAAGGAGGAAAAAAAAAATATTAGAAACCTGTTTAATGAAATACTAGCTGAAAACTTCCCTAGTCTTGGGAAACATACAAACATTCAAATCCAGGAAGGTCAAAAGTCCCCAAGATATTCAACCCAAATAGGTCATCTCCAAGACACATTGTAGTCAAACTGTCCAAAGTTAAAGACAGGGAGAGAATTCTAAAAACAGCAAGAGAAAAAATGTCAACTCAATTATAAGGGAATCCCCATTAGACTAACAGCAGATTTCTCAGTAGAAATCTTACAGGCCAGGAGAAAATGGGATGATATATTCAAAGTACTAAAAGAAAAAAACTGCAAGCAAAGAATATTATACCCAGCAAAGCTGTCCTTCAGAAATGAAGGGGAAACAGAACAGTCTTTTACAGAGAAGCAAAAATTAAGGGAGTTTATCACCACCAGACCAGCCTTATGAGAAATTCTCAGAGGAATTATACATCTACAAGGGAAAGAACAATAACAACAATCATGAAAACACCTGAAAATATAAAACTTACTGGTAGAGTAGATGCACAGATTAGAAAGAGAAAGAAATAAATTCTTATCATCACAGAAAACCACCAAACCAGAAGGGTAAACAAGTTGTTCCTGTTTGCAGATGGCATGATTTTGTAAGTAGAGAAACCTGAAGACTCTACCAAGAAAATTCTAGACCTGACAGACAAATTCGTTAAAGTTGTAGGATATGAAATCAATATGCAAAAATTGGTAGCACTTCTTTATACCACCAATGAACTTACAGAAAAAGAAATCAAGAAAGCTATCTCATTAATAATAGCAACAACAACAGCACCAACAACAATGAGAACTATAAAACACTGATTAAAGAAACCAAAGAAGACACACAGAAATGGAAAGACATCCCATGCTCATGGATTGGAATAATCAATATTGTCAAAATCACCAAACATTCCAAAGCAATCTACAAATTCAATACAGTCTCCATCAAACTACCAATGATATACTTCACAAAGATAGAAAAAAACAATTCAAAAATTTATGTGGAACAACACGAGACCCTTAATAGCCAAAGTAATACTAAGCAAAAAGAACAAAGGGGGGGTATTACCCTCCCTTACTTCAAAATATAGTACAAAACTATAGTAATCTAAAAAGCATAGTATGGCACAAAAGAGTCATACAGACTAATGGAACAGAATAGAGAATTCAGAAACAAATCAATGTACCTATAGCCAACTGATTTTTGACAAAGAAGCCAAGAATATATATTGGGGAAAGGACAGTCTCTTCAGTAAATGGTGTTGGGAACATTGGAGATCCATATGCAAAAGAATGAAACTAGACCCCTATCTCATACCACATACCAACATCAACTCAAAATAAATTAAAAACTTAAATGTAAGACCTGAAATTATAAAACTTCTAGAAGAAAACATAGGGGAAACACTTAGGGACATAGGACTAGGCAAAGATTTTATGAATAAGACCCCAAAAGCACAGCCAAGAAACTAAAAAATAAATGGGATTATATCATACTAAAAATCTTCTGACCAGCAAAAGAAACAATAAACAATGTGAAAAGACAACCTACAGAATGGGAGAAAATATTTGCATACTATGCATCTGACAAAGGATTAATATCCAGAATATATAAAGAACTCAAAGAACTCAATAGTAATAATAACAACAATAATAATAAGGGATTAAAAAATGGGCAAAAGAAGACATAAAAATGGCCAACAGGTATAAAACAAATGGTCAACATCACTAATGTTCAGAGAAATGCAAATCAAAACCACAATGAGATATCATCTGACACCTGTTATAATAGATACTATCAAAAAGACAGAAAGTAGCAAATGCTGGTGAGGACATGGAGAAACAGTAACTCTCATACATTGTTGGTGGGAATGTGAATTGGTACAGCCATTATGGAAAACAGTATGGAGATTTCTCAAACAACTACAGATAGAACTATCATATGATCCAGCAATCCCATTACTGGGTATATATCCAAAGGAATGGAAATCATCAAGTCAAAGGGATACCTGTACTCACATGTTTATCGTGGCTCAACAATAGCCAAGAACCAACCTGAATGTCCTTTAATGGATGACTGGATAAAGAAAATGTGGTATATATACATAATGGAATACTACTCAGTCATAAAAAGAATGAAAGCTTGTCATTCGCAGTAACATGGATGAGCTTAGCGAGAATTATGTTTAGTAAAATAAGCCATGCACAGAGAAGGAAATACTACATGTTCTCACTCTACATGGAAGCTAAAAA
>NW_007746220.1:16850-17695 GCF_000696425.1 Galeopterus variegatus | reverse complement strand
ACAGTAAGTAGCCTTTTCAGAGAGGCTTCTTTCAATGAACAATATTCATTTAAGATTAATAATGTTTTGGATGATTTCATGGGTCCTTTTTTATTGCTGAAAAATAGTCTATTATACAAATGTAAGATACTTGCTTACCCATTGACTTATTGGAGGAAATATTGTTTGCTTCCACATTTTGGCAATTTTGAATAAAGCTGCTATAAATATTTGCATGTATGTTTTGTGGTAAATTAAAGTTTCAAGTAAGTTTGGGAAATATATAGGAGTATAATGCCGGGGACCAGCCCCAGCACAGAGATTTTAAGGTCCCCACTGGCAAGGAAACCCCAAAAGGGAGGAAAGGCAGCGTCGGTGATGGATGGACAGCAAACACACAGACTCAAGAAATCTGCTGAATGCTGACACTTTATTGAAGCATGTACACACTTTTTATATTTTTTCTTGGTAGCAACATAATCATTGAAATAATCATTGAACAATATCATAATATTTCTTTGTGAGTGACATGTGTTCTGAGAAAAATAACATTACAGTTTGTTTTCATGATTACAATGTTTTTTTCCTTTTGGCAAGATAAAATGTTTACAAGAAACCCACTATTCCCAAATAATCATTAACTATTACATTTATTTGAGTAAACCTACGCTACATTGAATTTTGTATGACCTTACCGAAACATGTCCAGACTCATACCTAAACCAAAAGATGTAAGCAGGAAGTCAAAGTATCCTTACCAGTATTTTTCCCTTGCTACAACCCATTGTAATACAAAGTAAAATTTTTTTACCTACTACATCCTATAATGTGTTAAGCCTTATGAAAATACTCTAAAACTTAACTTG
>NW_007746220.1:14567-15009 GCF_000696425.1 Galeopterus variegatus | reverse complement strand
CTTTGATGAGGTTTGAATTTATATTTTAAAACAGTATGGCTAGATTCATTTTCTTGCATGTATGTGTTCATTTTTTACAGTACCATTTGTTGAAAAGATTGCCCATATCAAATATCACTTAGCTATATTGAGTGGGTCTATTTTTGGAATCTGTAGTTACATTGATGCATGTGTCTATTCTTTTATCAATACTGCACTGTCTTAGTTAATGTAGCTTTCTAGTAAGTCTGAAATTCAGTTAGTATCAATTAATATGATCATAAGATTTTTGTTCTTTACCTTGTCAAGGTAGATAATATTGATCACAGTGTATAATTTTTTAATATGTTGCTGTGTTCTGATTGCTAAAATCTCATTGAGGATTTTTGCATATAGGTTCATCAAGCATTTTGGCCTGTAATTTTCATTGTTGTTGTTGTGTGTCTTTATCTGGTTTTGGTAT
>NW_007746220.1:11930-12573 GCF_000696425.1 Galeopterus variegatus | reverse complement strand
TTAGGTCCAGTTGGTCTAATGTTTAGTTTAAATCCTGTGTCTCTTTGTTGATTTGTTGCCTAGAACATCTATCCCATACTGAGGGGACAGTTCCAAGGGGTGTTCAGGTCACCCACTATTAATGAATTACTGCCTATTTCTTTCTTTACTATTAATGTATTAGTGCCTATTTCTTTCTTTAGGTCTAATAATGTTTGCTTTATCTATCTGGGTGCTCCAGTATTGGGTATATATATATTTATGATTGTTATGTCTTCTAGTTGGATAGCTCCATTTATCATTATACAGTGGCCTTCTTTGTATCTTTTTATGTGTTTTGGTTTAAAGCCTATTTTATCTGATATAAGAATAGCTACTCTTGCTCATTTTTGGTTTCCATTTGCATGTTATATCTTTTTCCATCACTTTACTTTTAGTCTGTGTGTGTCTCTATATGTGAGATGGATCTCTTGAAGACACCATATACTTGGGTCTAGCTTTTTAATCCAATCAGTCAATCTGTTCCTTTTGAATGGGACTTGCTTCTTCTGTTACTCTGGGGTTGGCTATGAAGATAAAGACTTCCTCCTCTATTTTCTGGCTCTAGTGGTGACTCTTCTTATATCAATGTAGTCGAGTGAGTGGCTGGTTGCCTGTAGAGTGG
>NW_007746220.1:8176-10042 GCF_000696425.1 Galeopterus variegatus | reverse complement strand
CAGATTAAATCTTACTGTTTTAACAGGCCTGTGCCTTGGGCTTGGTCCCCTTATGAGTATGTCTCCAGTGGTATAGCATCACACTCCCACATCTCCTTACTCCCTTTCTTGAAATTCTGACACTTTTCCACCCACCCCCCAAGGTGAGATTGAAATGGGGTAGGAGAATTTCTCTTCCCTTAGCTGGGATTAGATTCTGGTCTTTCCTCCTGAATAGTAGGTTTATGTTATAGAGAAGGCTCTGGGGATATTTCACAATGATTCCTCTTTTCCTTCCCTTACCAGAGATGTGAGCGGATCTTTCCCANTATTGTAAGAATATTACTGATGACTTCTAAGGTCTTTTGATGTTGTCACCGAACTGGAAGTCCTCGGCACATAAATTTTTACGTTTACTTTGCAACGAAAAACTTGATAGACCATCTTAACAATTGTTAGCTTTATAGCCCAATAGACTTTAAAAAAAAATAATATAATGTATTTTGTTCTTTTGAGGCAGACAACTATGTATTTAATGATCCTATCAATTAAGAAAATCCACTTGACAGTAGAATGTTGTTTATTTTTTATTTTATCTATAGCAGATGTGCAAAACTAATAGTTTGAAATCATTTTTTAGGATTTGACTAGTTATATTAGTGTCACAGAAGCTGAAATTTAGGGACTATAAAAAGATTAATGTAAGAATTGACGTTACTGAAGCAAAGATACATGGATTAGGGCCAGATTCTTAAGATATTATTTAAAATGTTTTACAAGTAAATTAATTTTCAGTTCTGAGGTATTTGGATACAAACCCTATTTATTCTCTCGTCACGCTAATTTTCCATAGCTCGTTACACCATTGAAATCAACAGAAATTCTATAAAGATAATTAGAGATAGTAGCCAGATATAATGTAATTTCTCCACCTGTTTAAAGAAAAATTATCTTGAAGAGATAGACTCTTTCATGTTGTAAAGATTATAAGGAAAGTTTTATAGGAGCAAGTACGGAATAACTGTTTTGGTTATCTTTGTTTTTTTGAGCAGTTTCTTAGTTAAAAATCCCCATTNTGTTTATTTTTTATTTTGTCTATAGCAGATGTGCAAAACTAATAGTTTGAAATCATTTTTTTAGGATTTAGCTAGTTATATTAGTGTCACAGAAGCTGAAATTTAGGGACTTTAAAAAGATTAATGTAAGACTTGACTTTACTGAAGCAAACATACATCTATTAGGGCCAGATTCTTAAAATATTATTTAAAATGTTTTACAAGTAAATTAATTTTCAGTTCTGAGGTATTTGGATACAAACCTTATTTATTCTCTCATCATGCTAATTTTCCATAGCTCATTACACCATTGAAATCAACAGAATTTCTATAAAGATAATTAGAATTAGTAGCCAGATATAATGTAATTTGTCCACCTGTTTAAAGAAAAATTATCTTGAACAGATAGACACTTTCAAGTTGTAAAGATTATAAGGAAAGTTTTATAGGAGCAAGTAGGGAATAACTGTTTTGGTTATCTTTGTTTTTTTTGAGCAGTTTCTTAGTTAAAAATCCCCATTTTCACTTAGATTTTCAAAGAAAAGGTAAAGCAGTGGAAGTCCAAATATATTACAGACCAATGCAATATGGGTATGAAATGATAGAAATGATAAACTTATCTCCTCCTCAGCTCTTATGGAAATGTTTAGTGAATTTTCAGTGGAAGCTTCCTAAGACTGCACAGTGGGGAATCAGTTTTCATCTGAATTCGAAGAAGGTGACTCTTTGATCCCAAAGAGATTTAAATGCCCTTCCGTTGACCACCATAGAAAAAAAAAATACTGTTATTAGGTAGAAAATGATGTGGAATAGAAAGTTGTGAAACCACATA
>NW_007746220.1:5781-6761 GCF_000696425.1 Galeopterus variegatus | reverse complement strand
TGTGGTAATTTTCTTTGTGTGCCTGGCTTATTTCACTTGACATAGTTTTCTCCAAGCTCATTTATGTTGCTGCAAATGGAAGAATTTCTTTCTTTTTATGGCACAGTAGTATTTCATTGTGTATATATACCATATTTTCCTTATCCAGTCATCCACAAATGGGGAGTTAGGTTGGTTCCAACTCTTGGCTATTGTAAAAAGAGCTTTAATGACCATGGGAGTGTATCCCTTCAACCTGATGATTTCCTTTCCTTTAGATATATACCCAGCAGTGGAATTGCTAGATCATATAGCAATTCAATCTGCAGTTGTTTGAGGAATCTCCAAACTGTTTTCCATAATGGCTACCCTAATTTACAGTCCCACCATCAGTATAGAAGTGTTCCCCTTTCTCTGAGTCCTTGCCAGCATTTGTTATTCTCAGTCTTTTTGATGATGGCAAGTCTAACTGGGGTGAGATGATATCTCAATGAGGTTTTGATATGCATTTCCCTAATGCTAAGTGAGACTGAGCATTTTTTCATGTGTCTGTTGGTCATTTGTATATCTTCCTTTGAGATATACTTATTCACCTCCTTTGCCCATTTGTTAATTTGGTTACTTGTTTTCTTACTGTTAAGTATTTGAGTTCTTTGTATATTCTAAATATTAATCCATTGTTGGATGTATAGTTTGAAAATATTTTCTCCCACACTGTAGGTTATCTTTTTGCTCTGTTGTTTCTTTTGCTGTGCAGAAGGTTTTTAGTTTGATATAATACCATTTCTTTCTTTTTTTTCTTTTGTTGCCTGTGCTTTTGAGATCTTATTCATAAAGTCTTTGCCCAGTCCTATTTCCTGAAATGTTTCCCCTCTGTTTTCTTTTAATAATTTTGTAGTTTCAAGTTTCATATTTAAGTCTTTAATTCATTTTGTGGGTTTTTTTTTAATTAAGTCAAGAAGTACAGATCTAGTTTGATTCTTCTATGTGTAAATGTGCAG
>NW_007746220.1:3938-4138 GCF_000696425.1 Galeopterus variegatus | reverse complement strand
GTGTAATCTGGCTATGTGAAAGCCCTATGACATGTATTTCAACAAGATTTTTTTTACTGAGAGTTATAAATTTCACTATGAATACAGAAAGTAATGGAAATATAGCCACAAAGTACCATCAAATTGTAAATATGTTAGAAGAAAATAAACTTGGAAGCAGAAGTAATGTAGACCTGCTGAGTTCAAGAATAGACAAATAT
>NW_007746220.1:0-257 GCF_000696425.1 Galeopterus variegatus | reverse complement strand
GGATTAATGTCCAGAATATAAGGATATCAAAGGAACTCAAACATTTTACCAGTAAAAAAAAAAACAAATAACACTTTAAAAAATGGGCAAAGGATCTTTTTTAAAAAAATTTTATTTTGTCAATATACAATGTAGTTGGTTATTATAGCCCATCACCGAAACCTCCCTCCCTCCTCCCTCTCCCCCTCCCACCCATGAACGTCCTTTCCGTTTGCTTGTTGTAACAACTTCAAAAGATTGTAGTCGTTATCTCTTCT
>NW_007746219.1:13552-13759 GCF_000696425.1 Galeopterus variegatus | reverse complement strand
ATCTTCTCCTTAAATGCTTTCATATTTTTTATCTGTTTATCCCATATCTTCTAGTTTGTTCTTTCTAGTGTTTATTCAAGATCAAACAAAAGATGACTAAATCGGAATTAGAATTTTATACAAAGGAAGTTGAAACCATTTTGACAAAGAGGAAAGCAAATCAGTCTTGATACAAATTTGAAGCTTGTAGAAATTTGAAGCTCATAT
>NW_007746219.1:10005-10282 GCF_000696425.1 Galeopterus variegatus | reverse complement strand
GTTGATTAAATATTTCACTGAGTGAATGAATGAATGTATGAATGAAAAGGTATTAATGAACAGAAAAGAATGAAGATGAACAGGTATTAAAGAACAGAGAATGACAATTCAATATGACAAGGTGCATTCATTTAAATGCTATCGTATATGGATGGCAGAAGGAGTCAGAGTTGTGCTTTCCTTTAATTATTAAAGATTTCTGAAGGTTTTACTTGTAAGCTCAAGATTGTCTTCCGGAATTATATTCATAAGAGTTTAATGTTATAATGGTCTAAAA
>NW_007746219.1:7351-7981 GCF_000696425.1 Galeopterus variegatus | reverse complement strand
AAAAACCACATGTTTTTACCCTCTCCCTACCATTTATCTACTGTCTGGTCTAATGGTTCAAAATACCCCCAAACTCAGTGGCAGTCAAGCCCTTGGTATGTAAACCAGGTCCAACTGCAGTCCTCACTTTATAAAGACAGCCGTAGAGAAATAGAGAAAGATCAAGTAAGCAGATAGAAAACAAAGTTTGGAAAATGGGATCATGAAGAAGAGTGAAAGGAGTTGGGGTATCTGTACAACTGCTATCTTCAACAACCTTCGTTGCATTATTCTGACATCACCTTATGCTCTGGTAATTCTAAGGGTCAGACTTCCCTTTGCTGCAGACTGCAAAAGATCTTCTCCTTAAATGCTTTCATANATGGAATTTGACAATATGACTCTAAAATGTACAAGAATAAGCAAAAATCCAAAATAGCCAAGGTGCTCCTAGTGAAGAGGAACACTACCAGATAGCAAGTATTAAGTCTATAGTAATGAAGGTGGTATAATATTGATACAAAGATGGGCAAACTGACCAATGGAATAGAATAGAAAGCCCCAAAATATATCTATCATATGGAAAAAAATTGATACTTGACATTACAGACCTTGGGAATAGATCAATAAATGTGCTGTGACAACAGGTTA
>NW_007746219.1:0-5719 GCF_000696425.1 Galeopterus variegatus | reverse complement strand
CTTGCAATGTGAGACCCCCGTGTCACTGTCACCACCACCAGATGGGCTTTGGACTTCCCAGCCTCAGAAACTGCAAGCAATAAATTTCATTTGCTTATAAATTACCCAGTTCCATGTATTTTGTTATAAGCAATAAAAACAGACTAATACTCTATGTATTAACAATAATTAAAATTAAAAGCACAATTTCTTTCAATTACATGGCAGACGATTATTAATTAAGAAGATGAGCATCAAATAGTGTGAACTGAGCCTTAGTTTCAAGATCTCTTTCAGAAAAGTTTGCTGTGATGCTTAAAAACTTCTTTAAGAATTGAAGTTTAATATATAATATATAGAAGACAAACTTGGATACCAAATAGTTACAAACATTTTTGAAAATCACTGTAAACATACTAAGATTAGCACAGCAAATTTATATAGTACAACTTTCATTTTGTTTCTTTTTAGTACACTAATTTTCATTACCATATTTAGGAACTGGTAGTACTTTCTTTTACATCTCATCTTTTTTTAATCTCCTTTACCGCACTTCTTAATTTTAAAAACTCTTAAAGATACAGCAAGATGATGTCATAACCACCAGTTCATCAAATATTTTTCTTTCAAAGTAGCCTGGATGAGGGTCAAGAAGTAACTTTCTTCCAGTATTGAAAATCTAGGTTACTGTTCACTTCTCCTTGGCTCTGGGTGGCACTATGTGGTAGGTGAGTGGGTCTGGAGTCACAAAGACCTGGGTTTGAATGTTGGCTCTTCACAGCAAAATGATCCTGAAAAACTTACTTACACTCTTTAAATCTCATTTTCCTTAACAGTACAAAAGAAATGATAAATCTACCTTGCAGGATTATTATGAGGGTTGAATTAAATTGCATATGTAACAAACCTTACACTGAGTACATGCTCAATAAAGAGGAAATATTACTATTAAAGTAATTAAGGATCTACATAAATGGTCGCTGTTCTTACAACCTGCTCAGGTGGGAGAAAAGTATATTAAAGAAAATTAGGCCTTTCTGGGGCCTGTTACCTATGGGGGTGGTGAGACTATGGTATTTTCTTCTGTCATAATGGGAATCTTTCAAAGGGGTTTTCTTATTTTTCATGGCAATCAATTTCTCCTGAGATGGTTACCCTCCATATATTCTCACTTTTTCCCTTGCTAGAAAGAAAAATAAGTTAAATCTGAACATATTAACTTGCCAAATATTCCTGAAGAAACTGGCAACTCTCCCCATGCAATGGCCAGAATTTAAATATTTTTTCTGAGAAAACAGATTTCCTTCAAATTAAGAATATTATTTACTTACTTTTGCCAAGTAGAGAAATGTATCTACCATTTCCTGCTGCTTCAGAGCTGATTTAAACTGTTTTTCTGCTTCACGATACATTCCTAACCTAAGAACAGCCATTAAAAAAATTAGGCATTCACCTTAAAAATAAATCCTACATCATTTTTTCATACCCTGAGGATATGAATAGAGACAAATTACATCTGTAAAAGTAGGCATGCACCAGAGAAGGTAATGTTGTACGCACACATATATTAATATGTCTGTTGATACATTTTAACAAAAAGTTGCCTATCTCCCACATTCACTGGCTATCTAACTCCCAAATGGGCTGTAAACAATCTGTCTGAAGCCTAGTCACAGCAGGACTAATAGCTGCCAGTAAGCCAGGTCACATCAGTTCACCACCCAAAGAGCTTACGATCAGCTGGACATAAGGCAAGTGACCTGAATAAATGCTTAGAGTCTCCATTTTACTGGAAGAACTAAAGAATGACATTTCTTTGAAAACATCTTCTGCTTTGAGACAAAAGCCCATTTATAAATCTATCCTTAAGCTATTTCGATGTAAGTAATAATTGCCACTTATGTAATACAGTTATACCATTTTATTATTCTATAAATCTTTTTTCTTTTCCTTTATTAGGTGTCTGATACTGATTGTCCTAGTCTGTGAATCTGAGATTTGCTCCTTGCCTAAATATGACTATCCTGATGTCAGTGCCCATCTTTTCTGTCCAGGAAACATTTTGTTCCCACTAAATTAATCATTAAAGCACACACGGTTTTCATTCGGCCTGTCCTTAATAGACCTGTTAGGCTTTCCAATAACCACTCAACCTAGCAATCTAAGATCAACGCAGATATGGTAACGTTTTGTTTTGGAAGGTAAAATCAGAATGATAGACAGTATGTTCCATTGTGCTACTTTCATTTAAATGCTTGAAAGAATAGCTTTGATCGTTTTTTCGTAACATAAACCTCAAGTATTAGTGCTGATAACCAAATAGCTTTTGGAAGATTTGGGATCACACAGTTTAAAGGTGACCCCAAAAGACTGGCCTAATGTTGGAGGATATATAATGTGGCAGAAGCTCCTACCTCTTCAAAGGTCCCACAAATTTCATCTGGAGTATTTCTAAAATGTTACCAAAGAGCTCTAAAGTTCTGAGAAACAACATATGTATGTATGAATGTATATAACGCCAACTGAGCATGTAAGTCTTACACATGTGACTTAGGCACAGTCACTGAATCCCATGAATGCTAATTACCTATGAGAGGTTGTATATTTTTATCTAATAACTAGCCTCTTTCAAAAGTGATTTAAAAGGATCACAATAAAAAGACATATATAAAGCAAGAATATGAAAATGGAAATAGATTTTTTAAAACCATGACAGGATAAACAAATTTAAAAACAAACAAAAAAGCAATCAGATTTACTGAACTACCCAGAAGACAAAGAAAGGAAACACCAATCATATGTTTTATATTACTGCATCCTCAAGAAATAACTTCTTTTAGTACTATCAAAAAGGAATTTACCACATGGATTCTTGTGCAAAGAAAAAGAAGTGAGCATGTTCAAAGAAAATCCAGGAATAACAAAAACATCAGTCAAGTTCATAAACACAAGCTAATATCAGAGTCAAGAGTCCAGAGATAGTCCCCACCAGCTGCCAACTTTTTCTCTCCAATTTAATTCAACAAAATTGTCAAGCATCAACTGCATGCACATTTCATGATGGTAAGGAGATGCAAAAATGAAGAAGATAACAACAATGTCCTTAAAAGAATGATTATCAAAGAGTAAAACAAAATGTGTTCACAAATACATTTAATTTTATTATAGCCAATGAGAAAAAGTGCTTTGAGACCACATAGGAGGGAGCAAACCAAGATAGTTTCAGGGAGGAAGTGACAGGCAAGATTTCAACAGCTAGATATGGTAGGGGAAGGGGGAGATATTTCAAGATGGAAGGAAACTCTGAGCATAACCACACAGGCAGGAAAGCTCACAGCATGTTAGGGGAATGCTGAGGAGTTTGGTCTAATTGAAAAGGACTTAATAATGGGAGTGCTGAGAGATCATGGACGCCACACTGAAAATCCAGATTTCATTCTAAAGGTAATGGAGATTCACCAAAGAATCCAACAAGAGCTGTTTTTTCACAACAGTTACTCTGACTATTTCATATAAGAAGGATTTACGTACGGGGCAATTCAAACAAATGATACTAGTAGCCAGAATTAGGGCATTGGACTGGGGATGGGTAGTCAGAGAGCAACTTTGAGAGCTATTGTAGAGGTAGAACCAGTAAAAACTTAATGATCAGGAGCAAAGGGACAGAAGTCAATTTCAGACTACATCCTCTGGCAATTCATCCCTGACCTCTGCAGTTGAAGTGAAGAGCTCTCTCTCTGGGCTCCCACTGTGCCCTGCGCTTGCTTCTGTCACTTAATGGAAAGCACGCTTATAATTACTTACTGTTCTCTCTCCCCCATTCTATTGTAAACCTTGTGAAAGAAGGGATGATCTAATAAATCTTTGTAACTCCAGTGCCTGGCAGAGTAGTTGCTAATTAAATATTTTACTGAGTGAATGAATGAATGTATGAATGAAAAGGGATTAACGAACAGAAAAGAATGAAGATGAACAGGTATTAGAGAACAGAGAAGAATGACAATTCAATATGACAAGGTGCATTCATTTAAATGCTTTCATATATGGATGGCAGAAGGAATCAGAGTTGTGCTTTCCTTTAATTATTAAAGATTTCTGAAGGTTTTACTTGGAAGCTCAAGATTGTCTTCCGGAATTATATTCATAAGAGTTTAATGTTATAATGGTCTAAAATTACCTTTTAGCAGAAAACACTTCCTCAATCTAGCAGCAGAAAAAAAACACTTCAGAGTTCTATGTGAAATATCTAAATGGAAAGCAGTCTTAATTTCAACAACAAGCACGCTTTTCATTCCATTTCCATTCTTCCTTTTCCTCGCAGTGTTTGAGTGACAACTAAAGTTTATAAATATCATAAACTAGTGCTCGAAGTAACCAAAGTCTATTTTGTTTCCGAGTAATAAAAGACCTATTACCTTTTAACATAAAATTGTTCATCCGTCTCTATTTTTCCCAATGCTCTAAATGCATTTCAGTATCAGCAACAAGTTTCAGATCTTATTTACTGTGGCTATATAGATATTCATAAAATTAAAACTTTTCTGAACTCTCAGTTAATTTGCTTTAAAATGTGTTTAAACATGAAGTGAATGTAAGAATATTCAGGTCCTAAAGAAACAATATGGAATTGTGGAAATAGTGAGATAACTGGTGTCAGAAAGCTGTGCTCAAACTCTTGCTCTGCCACTTACCAGCTATATGACTTTGGACAAGCCACTTTATCTTTGGAGGCTCAATTTTCCTCTTCTGGGAAAAGGACAAACAATAGCAACTACCTCTGAGGTGCTGTGAGATGATGTAGCATATGAACAAACTCTTTTCTAACTGTAAAGAGCTTATATGAGGCATCGGTGTAAATAAAAAAGACCTGACAGCCAAGAGGACTAGGAATCAACAGACTTGGTTCTGGACCCAAGTGTATTACTAACTAGCTCCTGATGCAAATCACAGCCACTCTCTGGCCTCAGTTTTCTCAGCTGAAAAGGGAAGTCTCAAGGCTTCCCTCTCCCAGCTCTAAACCTTTGTCAGTCTAAAGGTATCAGTTCTTATTGCTACCATGTAATTACTAAGTAAATGCTTTCTCAGGTAAGCTAAAGACACAGTTCTCATTTCTTCATGAGGAAATCAAAAAAACAAAACAAAACAAGGTACCAGATTTGAGACTCTAGAATATATCACCACTTCTAAGCCCTTCACAGATAATCCAAATTTTACCTGTAGTAACATTTTCCAATCTGCACTTTCCACCACCAGTCCTTGTACTGAGAATGCTCTGTGGAAAGGGCAGCCAGATCCAAAGCCTTTGAAAACAATTCATTTTAGATTAGAATTTTCTTTTCTAACGATAAGCAGACAAACAAATAATGAAAGAAAGCATATAATTAGCATCAATCAAAACATGCATTAAAAATTAGAACAAAATTCAAGTTGCTCATGTTTCCAGACGGCCCCACTAATTTTCTCTGAATAATCAGTTCCAGACCAGAGGACTAACAGCAGATGAGACGGAAACACTGATCAAAGGTAAGCAGATGTACAATATATTTGAATACAATTTTAATATACAAGGCACAAAATTGCTATTAAAAACCACATGTTTTTACCCTCTCCCTACCATTTATCTACTGTCTAATGGTTCAAAATACCCCCAAACTCAGCGGCAGTCAAGCCCTTGATGTGTAAACCAGGTCCAACTGCAGTCCTCACTTTATAAAGACAGCTATAGAGAAATAGAGAAAGA
>NW_007746218.1:33671-33926 GCF_000696425.1 Galeopterus variegatus | reverse complement strand
TAGTAGCTGGGTTAGAACACAATTAAACTTTTGTCCTATTCAATGGGGGATTTTAGTGTTTAGTCTTTTGAGGAGAATTGCTCATGGTCTCTTATTTCTGAAAGTACTTCTGGGTGTGGTTGAGAGAGGTCTCAGGTCCTCATTCAGCCTAAACTCATTGCTTTGGGGCAAATGGGCTTTCATCCCTTCCAATCCTTTGAATGCTCTCTAGTGGGGAAGTGGCATAATGTCCCTGGGGCTATAAAGCCTTGTGAT
>NW_007746218.1:31069-31581 GCF_000696425.1 Galeopterus variegatus | reverse complement strand
AGTATATCTAGAAAAGCACTGAAAATTACTGTTTAAATGATATCATGTCAAAAATAAGTGTAATTGAAAGGAAGTCCTTGACAGTTTTTTTATAATAGTTGAAACATTTATGTTATGTTATGTTATTAATTTATAGATACATATTTTATGTTATTTAAAAAATTTAATAGCAAGTAATGTTTAATCATGAATTTAGCTGATTATACAGAGGTGGTGCCTTCTATTACACTCATTCATTACTCATTCCTGTTGTAAACCTATCTCCATTGCTGTTAAGTATTTTTAAGTTCTTCTATAATGACAATATATGCTGAATTTAAAACTAATTTAGTGTTGTTAGAATAATATTTGTGCTGTGTTTGCTCAGCGGGAACCGGTCTCCACATGGGATCTGAACCCTCAGCGGGAGCGCCGCCACATTCCCAGGCGGTGCACTGTCCAGTGCGCCACCGGGCCAGCCCTAAATAATTGTTTTCTAATCATAAATTTGTCAGCATAGATCACTGAAGATC
>NW_007746218.1:28919-29221 GCF_000696425.1 Galeopterus variegatus | reverse complement strand
ATTGTCAAAATTTTAAGCTTACTCTTCAAAACATCTTAGAGCAGGAAGAAGGGGTTGTCGTGCACTGCTTAAAAGTCTTAGATGATTTTTATAAACTTTCATGGTTACACAGACTGGTAGTAATTTCTTACTTGGCATCTCTCTAGAAGCGTCACATAGCTAGGGCTAGTGTCAATATCAATCAAGCGAGAGATGTGCAATCTTTTATGCTTTTAAATGCCACATCTGGCAATGTGTTTTTTTTATAGCAGGTGGTTGAACAATGACCAGTTTCCTGACACCAGATCTGCAAGTAGGTCAGA
>NW_007746218.1:27729-28210 GCF_000696425.1 Galeopterus variegatus | reverse complement strand
CAATTTCTTAGGTAATGAAGTGGCCCATAGTATAACATGGCTGCTTTCAAGGAAGTCACCAATGAGGAGCTAATGATCTCCAATTGCTTATATCTGAGACAAATTTCTCAGTCCCCTCAGAAAACACTGAAGATTATGTCTTCGGAATATTTGATAAGTATTGGGACCTGACAGCTAACGAGTTTGAAGTATCATTAAATATTCTTGTATTTGTTATGTACTTATGAGAAAGGTGCCTTGGTTTCTGGAAGAATTTGTAATTCTATTTTCTTCTTTTTTTTAAGGATATAAGACTAAAATTTTTAAATTGCCATATATAATAAGATAAGGTAAAAAATGTTTACCCTCTTGAATTTTGATGTGCATAGAGATTGTAGTTATTTTGTTAAGTTCTAACTGTCCTGTCTTGGTCATGAGTCTTAGTAGCTGGGTTAGAACACAATTAAACTTTTGTCCTATTCAATGGGGGATTTTAGTGTTT
>NW_007746218.1:24105-24465 GCF_000696425.1 Galeopterus variegatus | reverse complement strand
AATTTCATAATTTCAATCTCATGGTACCCTGAGCAACGCCATTCAAATCATCCAAGGAGGGTGACTTCAGAGTTCTGGAAGCTTCTGGGCCAGCCTCCACCCATCCCTTCACCCCAGCATGGAGTCCTGTCTCTGATATTCCCCTGAAGTCCATCTAGACCAATCTGTTGTGTCCTCCATTAGTCTCACCTCAGTCACCACAAGAACCCAGGACTCTGAGTCGTTCCTCAGTCTGCATCCTACTTCATTCTCTTCCTAAACTAAAACATGACACCCTCTCCTCCAGCCTCCCCATCTTTGAGTGTCCCCTTCACCTTCTGACTAAAGCGAGGGTCCTCTTCCTTGAATACTGCCCCCCCC
>NW_007746218.1:20508-23445 GCF_000696425.1 Galeopterus variegatus | reverse complement strand
CCACTCCTCCCCTCACCTCCATTGATGTCATCTTGCTCCTTGACAATTTTAGTACCAGGATACCTGTCTTATTTCTAATTCGTGGTGACTTCACTATCCTCACACATGATCCTTCTAATCTGTGGCTTTTTGGGTTCTCAACTTGTTCTCCAACAATGAACTTGTCATCTCTCCTCTTCGGTCAATCACTCACATGGTCATAGCCCAGACTTTGTCATACCAACAGTGATACTTCTTCAAAATTCTCAGTTCCAGGAAACCTATGCTCTTGCTTCTGTCTTTCTAGCTTTATTCCCTCTAGAACATCAGGACCCTACAAATGTGTCCCCCTCTTTCTCTACTTCAAATTTATACTTCATAATTACCCTCACTCCCTTCGGGGTACACTCAGCTCTCTTGCTTGTGTCTGGCTCTAGCTTTGGCCACTCCCCTATCCTGGTTTCTGCCGTGTACCTGTGCTGAGCACACAGCTCTGCAGCCCATTGTCTGTATTCATGACCACTAATCTCCCAAGGGCCTATCAGCTGCTCCATGATAATTCTCAATTCCCACAGTCCTTTCATTCTTCCACCTTCAAAGGGAGACTGGAAAATGCTTTGAATATTACATACTCCTTAATCTTGCAAGACTTATCCCCTATCCACACTCTGGTGTAATGAATTTCCTTATTATTTCATTGAGAAAATAGAATAAATGTGAGAATAATAATAGGTATCACAAGCTTATCTGCCCATACGTTTCATCTGTACTCAGTCCCCTTGATGCTGTGAGTGAAATGTCCTCACTCTTTAAAGCAAGCCCTCCACTTTTGCTTACTTAAAGATATTGCTCAAGAAATTCTCCCATCCTGCATTTTTTGTTTTTTCTCTCTCTACTTGATAATCTCCATAAGCATAGAAAGATATAATTTCTCCTACTTTAACAGCAAAACAGAGAACCACTGCTCCCTTTTCTATTCCCCCTTCTACCAGTATTTCACATCTTTTCATTTTATTTTTAGAGCAAAACTCCCTCTAAGAGTTTTCATTCTAATTTAGAATATATTATTATTTGAAAAGAATCACAGGCAGTATTTGCCTTTACCTACTGTGTATAAAGTGACTAGTGGCCAGTTTAACAGTATCTTATTCCTCCATTTAAACTTTAGAATTCTTTATGGAGATGCATTACTAGGCATATAATAAGTGCTAAATTTGTACTTGTAATTGATATGTGATTTAAGAATGACTAATGTTCAGTCATAAGGATCGATTTTTTTCTTTGCAAATGTTTACTAGAAAATAAAGTTAATTTATATCAGACAAATTCTACTATCAATATGTGTACACACCAGTCTTCATTAAAATGGTGGTGTTTTATAACAAAAGCAACACAATTCCAAGAAAATTGTAACACAATTTTCCAAAAACACAATTCCAAGAAAATTGTAAAAATCATTATTCATTATTCAACCACATTGGATTATACAATGTAGTCAATCTTTTTATTTTATCTTGGTGTTTCTTTTCATGTCATGTATGTGACCGCAAGAATACAGCATAGAATATCACAACAGAAATCACAGTCGTGTGTAGTTAAACTAAAATGAATTTCATATTCAAAGACAGGACATGTAGTTTTAGGTGATACAGAGATTTATTGTAACAGTCATGCCATTCTTACGTAGTTCAATAAGTAGCAATTGTATCATTTGTTCCTGCAATTAAAAACTAGAGTCTCATGGCAGTCAGCTATAGAGAATCTAAAATATGAACAAAATTTCCTCAAACTATAAACAAATCTTATCTCTACCAGGTGTGATCTGTTTGATATTGAGAAAATCCTTTATATGATGATGGCAGCCTCATCTACAAATGGATGGACAAATGAGCGAATATGAAAAACACCCAACTCTGTGTTCAGCTTATGGTACTCAACCTACAGAACTTCCCTACAAGAGATGTGTAGACATACACTAGGATACTTCCAAAAGTCATGGAAAAATAGGTGAGGATGTATAATTGGAATAAAATTGTGTAGACATACACTAGGATACTTCCAAAAGTCATGGAAAAATAGGTGAGGATGTATAATTGGAATAAAATACATAAAGATAAGTTCAATGAGAGGTTAGGGGAGAATATCAGACTCTGTCTTTTTGAATCAGGTAGAAGTTCATGGGGTAGGTAGTGCTGAATGTGGTCCTCAAATATGGATAACATTTAGATAAACAGCATGAAAGAACACTACCGGAGCAAAGCACACAAGCAGTAAAGTGCCACTATGACTTATTTTTACAAACATGTTTACTTATCCATGAAAAGATCAATGAAGGTGCCTGTCTTTTAGGGGTTTTGAAAGAATTAATCAGATCTTGAGCATGAAATGCTGAGTACTCTGCACAATCAGTAGACACTATCTGTAAACTTTGGTATTGTTACTAACATTGTATGGTTGCTGTTGTTATAACAAGTCAGTTGTGACAAGCAGGTTCACTCTAAGCATAGTGCATGAAAGGAAATAATGAGGTAAAACAGATATAAGCATGTGCATCTGTCTAATCTTCCTTAGTAAAACTTAAGAACATGTCATTGTAGACAATCACAGATACTTGTGTCCACTGCCATTCTTTCAGCTGCAAACGAATGACACCCTCCAGGTCTCCAGGTACTGCCAAAGAAAGTCACTTTTCCCCTCCAATACTTGCATATTTGTTCTCTTACTGATTAACATAAAATAACTGTAATATTATGGTGGTGGTGAAGTGATATTATTTCTCTTCTTTTGCATTTAATTTTCAGGTGTAAAAAATAAAAATCTGTGAAGCCACTGAATTTAATATCTACTAACTAGTCACTGTGAAGCATGTGACTAGTTAGTAGATACTAAATTGTTTAAAGGTTGGGCAATGGTGCTGGAAGTAAAAGAAGAATCTGACACCTCTTTTTAATGTTCAGA
>NW_007746218.1:15844-19669 GCF_000696425.1 Galeopterus variegatus | reverse complement strand
GTCTTTTTCTTAAGACCTCATTTTTGAAGAGCTGAACAATTCTGTGCTTTTGGATAATATTGCCCTAATACTATTTCTTACCATACCCAGCACGCTTTCAAAATTTATGTTCTCCAATGAATCACTTAAGAAAGCTGAAGTCTTTGCTTTCACGAAGTCAATTTTATGCCTCATTGGTTTTGTTTTCATATGGGTAGCTTCATGTTTACAGTGGTTCCAGTGAACTGAAAGGGTATACTGGTATTCGAGTTCAGTTGCTCACTGAAGAACTGTATGTTCACAGTTGAACTGGACACAGCATGAATGTATAGAAACTTTGGGTGACTAGAGCCACTACAGATCATTTCGTCATTTTCCCCACAACTTGGAAGAAATTTCTATCTAGGGGCATAACACTCACGGTGAATATTCAATAATAGTGTGTTCTGAGAATTTACACTGACAAACCATACAAATGTATACAAAATAGCTTATTGATATTAAGAAGGTTTCTTTCCTTGCCTGTTTTGAGCTATTACTGTCTTCAGCTCAGTATTCTCTGGCTCGGGTTTGGCGTGAGGGCAGAGGAGAGAAACGCAGGCAGCACTCGCAGCCCCTGTGGAGACACTGACCATCCTGGGAGATGAGGTTCCAGAGGGTGCCACTCCTGCTGCCGGCACCCTGGCCCTGGGGCAACTCTTCACAACCAGACATGGCCCAGGCAGAGGAGGCAAATCTGTTCCACAAGGCTGAGGGGCTCAGGGTTCACCATCAAAAGCAAGTTCAGATTTTTTTTATAGTCATATTCATTACACACCTGATTTTCAAAATGAGTACATACTTTGTAATAGAGATACAATAAGAATACATTTTGGTTTTTTGGCAATCATCTGTTTTTAGTATGCCTTCAAAACAAAAGATCACAGAAAGAGTGGCCCTAAGGCAGGACCAGGAGATGCGAGAGTTGAGGGATAGAAAAGGACTGTATGGAAGGAATTATGGGACAGCTGAAGAGAACATGCACCTGTTTCACATCTGGGAGCCTCTGTAGTTACATCAACATTGTCTCTTTGGAAAAAGATACCCTTACTTTTAATGTACAACTAAAAATAGAATGTTCAAGACAAACATAATTTTAATAAAGTATTGATTTCATATGACTAGTTAGTAGATACTAAATTGTTTTAAGGTTGGGCAATGGTGCTGGAAGTAAAAGAAGAATCTGACACCTCTTTTTAATGTTCAGAATTCTGGTTAAGACTGCTTTCTTCATTGCTTGAGATGATTCTTCACTTGGTCTTTTTCTAGTCATGTGTTATACCTGTCATTTTCCATGACATACTTTTAGTCATATTTGCCTCATTAAATCAAACATTTTCTGTACACTTTAGAACTGTATAAAGTCTTTTTCTTAAGACCTCATTTTTGAAGAGCTGAACAATTCTGTGCTTTTGGATAATATTTCCCTAATACTATTTCTTACCATAACCAGCACTCTTTCAAAATTTACATTCTCCAATGAATCACTTAAGAAAGCTGAAGTCTTTGCTTTCACGAAGTCAATTTTATGCCTCATTGGTTTTGTTTTCATATGGGTAGCTTCATGGTAACAGTAGTTCCAGTGAACTGAAAGGATATAGTGGTATTCGAGTTCAGTTGCTCAATGAAGAACTGTATGTTCACAGTTGAACTGGACACAGCATGAATGTATAGAAACTTTGGGTGACTAGAGCCACTACAGATCATTTCGTCATTTTCCCCACAACTTGGAAGAAATTTCTATCTACGTAATAACTTCGTATAGCATACATTATACGAAGTTATACGACATGCTGCATTTCAAAGAAAAAATAATTTTGAGTGTGTTGTTCATTTATAAAAATTATAGACATTCATATAGTTCTTCAAGAAAGTCCTGAAATAATTTTGCCTAAGCCTTCTTATTTTTTAGAGAGGAATTCTTTAAGATTCTAGGGACCTGGGGAGTTTGACTAAAATGTTCATGGATTTAGTGTCTGAGACATAATCACATCTCTAGTCTCTGCACTCTGCCCTGCATTGTCTCTTTCCTGCAGGGGCATGCTGCTTAATAAAAAATATAGTTGAAATCAGAGAATACTTAAACTCGCCCCATTCACGCAATGCCGAATGTTAATTGGCAAAGGTAGTGGCAGACCAGTGCCTGGGTGCTGCAGCTCCTGGCTGCAGGAAGTCCCAGCTCGAGTCATGGGAGAAGAAAAGTGGGGAAATCAACTGAGAAATCACAGCATTTCTAACATTTGTGGGGGAAAGGTAAAAAAATACATAAGCAGAGAATCCTTGACTAATACACCATTTTATTATTCGATCCCTCGGTTTTCATGGAAATGAAGACAATTATCACATTCTCAATATTATCTAAGAGAGGAATAAAGGTGTACAAAAAAGTACTTTGGAAATCTTTGGCAGGACCAGTGATAAAATTATGAAAACATAGTTAAGTGTTTTTGCGTGAGGTTTCCTGACACATCACCCCTAGGCTTGGCTGTCTCAGAGGAATTCTGTCCCCTTCCTTTTGCTCTTAATCTCCTCTTAACATCCCTACTGTCAATCTGTATCCCTTGTGTCACCTAAACTTGAGCAAATAACTGTAAGGTCTGTCTTTAAATTTTTAAAGACAAAATTTTAAATTTTGTTCACCCTCACTAAAGGAAAAACTCAAAAATGCTCATTTAAAATATTTCCAAAAGTAGTTACAATACAAAAAGAGAGTATATTTTATTCACCAGTCTAGATGGTTTCTCAGTAAAAAAGCATCTGGCAGTGTCTGATGTGTCAAAATATGCCACTGGGACCCTCTCCCACTTTTCAGTAACCTATGTACCCTGATTCAGGATGAAACAAGTTTTACTATAGAATTATTTTCCATTAATTAATTTTCCATTAATTAATTTTCTTTTTTTTTCATTTTTATTAATAATTTAGTCATTGAAACCATTAGCATTAAATGTAATATGAACTGAGTTACTTGTGATGTTCTCTCTTTAGGCAGTGGCTGTAAGTCACAGGAAGTTTGATCACAATGGACTCATCTAATTATTTAGCCATTCCCATAATAGAGATAATCAATATTCATTGCTATAGCCAGAATATAATCGGCATAAATCATGGAGATAATCAAAATGAGAAGGATGACGGAGGGAAGAGAGGAGAGAAATAGGAAGAATACAACAAAAAGAGAGGAAACAGTGCAAGAGAGGAGATAGTGCTTCTTCCCAGAAGCAGTATCTCTGGACATGTCTACATAATTGTGCCTTCCAAGCTCTTTTCTCCTGTATTCTCTATCTCAGTAAATGACTTCATCATCACCCAGTTTCTTTACTTAGAAATCTTAACCTCCAAACATATGTAAAAAGCCTGGGCACTGTGCCTATGGATAGAGGTGCTCAATTTTGTTATTTTCCTCACCGGTTTTCATCAAAATTCTGCCTTTAACTGACCCCCTCCTCGCCATGGTGCCTGCTACAGACTTAGTGTTGTCTGCATTGGTGACACTGTCCCAACTGTCCCCCAGACTGAGCATTCTGCCTCCTATCTCTCCTCTCTCCAACCCATCCTCTACACAGCACTTCTTAGCTGTTTTCCAAATCTTGGCCCCCAAAGTAGTTCACATATACAGAGTGAAACAAAACTGAGCAGCAATTTTAAAAATTACTGATTAACTATGTGTGAGGGAGACTGAAATTATAGAAAATAAGACAATGTCTGTCCATCAGTACACAGTCTAGTAGAAAGCAGGGCCCCCGTCCCCAAAGTTGAAGCAACTGTTATATTTTTATTTTGTTTTCCTTTAAGATAGGAATAAAC
>NW_007746218.1:5718-15396 GCF_000696425.1 Galeopterus variegatus | reverse complement strand
AGTACACAGTCTAGTAGAAAGCAGGGCCCCCGTCCCCAAAGTTGAAGCAACTGTTATATTTTTATTTTGTTTTCCTTTAAGATAGGAATAAACATATTCTATGTGGGAGGAAGGGTGGAAGATGCAGGAGAAAGAATTGCTTTTGTTTTGGAAGGTCAGGGAAGGATTCATGAAGGCAGTGGTGACTACATGGCCCTTAAATACCTTTGCCAGACATTGTTCCATAGTACTGTGGGAAGTAGTGGGGACAGATTCCACACAGAAGCAAGTGCCTAAGCAAAGACACAGCTGGAGTATGGGGCCTCTTTACTAAACAAACCCAGAATAAACACTGGATCACAAAACTTAATATTTGACTTGAAAATATTGGGCTTCCAATCAAGATGGAGAAATAGACGGTCCCCAGCACTATCCTCTCTCACAAATCAACCAATTTACAACTATTAAAAAGCAAAAACAGCCAAGCTGGGGCCGCGAAAGCTCAGGGGAGGAGGAGGAGAGACCTATGGAGTGTATGAGGCAGGAGAAGCCATGATGACAGAAAGAAAGGACCACTCCAACCGTTTTGAGCCCTTGCTGCTTTAAGGCTGTGGCTGGTGAGCACATGGAGCAGGAGCCAGCAGAAGCCTCAGCTGTGCCCTTTGGATGGAGCTGCTTGGAGGCTGCAGGGGAGAAGAAGTCCTGGGTGGCCTCCAGACCAGAAAGACCACTAATAAGGTTCCTGTGGACCTACATAAGAGCAAGGAGCCACAACAACTGAAAGAAGGAGCCACTCAGAGGCCAGTGAGTCATTGCAAGTGACTGGAGCACAGCCCACCCCATGGGAAGTGTTCGCAGCACAGGCCCCCTGGGGGAACACTGGGACACAGCAAGGATAGCTGATCTGCCCCTCAATCAGCGTAGAACCACTCAGTGGAGACTGCTCAGGAATATAGAGCTGCAAGGGGTACAGTTTGATGAAAAGACTCAGGCCCAGACCAGAGTTTCTATGCAACCCAGGTGAACCAGATCTTATGAGAAATGGAAGTGCCTATAAGGTCAACCATTAAAACCTGAGCTGCACAAAAAGCCTTCCCTAGAAAATCAGCAGCAAAGCAGNTGTTCAAGACAAACATAATTTTAATAAAGTATTGATTTCATATTAGTTCCTAATTTTTATGCACAAGGGAAAACACAAATACACAAGATAAGGTTGCTTTGAAGCAGGTTACACACTACTAATGCAAATAAAAGGCTGAGGCAGGAAGTAATTATTATCAGAGTGATATAGTTAAAATGCCATGAAAAGTGAAGAGAAAAAAAATTCTTTCAGCTTCTTGAATGATTGGGAATGGTATCAAGAACTAGGTGGCATTTGGTCTGAACCTCGGGGGATAAGTAGAATTGCATTATTGGTAGATGGCAAAGTCCTTACGTCTAACATCGGAACGTCCCGTGGAGAGGCTGTAATCCAGATCCCTCACTGTGCGGATAAGAAAACAGAATAACACTACAAATACTCATTTCTGTCAACAGAAAATCACACTTTACTAAACTCATTTAAAGGAGACAGGTTTACTGAAAAGCAAGGAGTAGTTTCTAAATTCTCCTGTGAACTCTTGTTTATAAAACTGTACCCATAGTTAATGGGACCAAAATTAGATATTCAAATTAAAATTCAGGAATCTTTCTCTAGTTATGCATAAATGTTAATGTTCAAAAAGGAGAAGAAAAGTGGGGAAATCAACTGAGAAATCACAGCATTTCTAACATTTGGGGGGAAAGGTAAAAAAATACATAAGCAGAGAATCCTTGACTAATGCACCATTTTATTATTCGATCCCTCGGTTTTCATGGAAATGAAGACAATTATCACATTCACAATATTATCTAAAAGAGGAATAAAAGTGTACAAAAAAGTACTTTGGAAATCTTCGGCAGGACCAGTGATAAAATTATGAAAACATAGTTAAGTGTTTTTGCGTGAGGTTTCCTGTCACATCACCCCTAGGCTTGGCTGTCTCAGAGGAATTCTGTCCCCTTCCTTTTGCTCTTAATCTCCTCTTAACATCCCTACTGTCAATCTGTATCCCTTGTGTCACCTAAACTTGAGCAAATAACTGTAAGGTCTGTCTTTAAAGTTTTAAAGACAAAATTTTAAATTTTGTTCACCCTCACTAAGGGAAAAACTCAAAAAAGCCCATTTAAAATATTTCCAAAAGTAGTTACAATACAAAAAGAGAGTATATTTTATTCACCAGTCTAGATGGTTTCTCAGTAAAAAAGCATCTGGCAGTGTCTGATGTGTCAAAATATGCCACTGGGACCCTCTCCCACTTTTCAGTAACCTATGTACCCTGATTCAGGATGAAACAAGTTTTACTATAGAATTATTTTCCATTAATTAATTTTCATTTTTTTTTCATTTTTATTAATAATTTAGTCATTAAAACCATTATCATTAAATGTAATATGAACTGAGTTACTTGTGATGTTCTCTCTTTAGGCAGTGACTGTAAGTCACAGGAAGTTTGATCACAATGGACTCATCTAATTATTTAGCCATTCCCATAATAGAGATGATCAATACTCATTGCTATAGCCAGAATATAATCGGCATAAATCATGGAGATAATCAAAATGAGAAGGATGACGGAGGGAAGAGAGGAGAGCAATAGGAAGAATACAACAAAAAGAGAGGAAACAGTGCAAGAGAGGAGATAGTGCTTCTTCCCAGAAGCAGTATCTCTGGACATGTGTACGTAATTGTGCCTTCCAAGCTCTTTTCTCCTGTATTCTCTATCTCAGTAAATGACTTCATCATCACCCAGTTTCTTTACTTAGAAATCTCAGCCTCCAAACATATGTAAAAAGCCTGGGCACTGTGCCTATGGATAGAGGTGCTCAATTTTGTTATTTTCCTCACCGGTTTTCATCCAAATTCTGCCTTTAACTGACCCCCTCCTCGCCATGGTGCCTGCTGCAGACTTAGTGTTGTCTGCATTGGTGATACTGTCCCAACTGTCCCCCAGACTGAGCATTCTGCCTCCTATCTCTCCTCTCTCCAACCCATCCTCTACAACAGCACTTCTTAGCTGTTTTCCAAATCTTGGCCCCCAAAGTAGTTCACGTATACAGAGTGAAACAAAACTGAGCAGCAATTTTAAAAATTACTGATTAACTATGTGTGAAGGAGACCGAAATTATAGAAAATAAGACAATGTCTGTCCATCAGGAGTACACAGTCTAGTAGAAAGCAGGGCCCCCGTCCCCAAAGTTGAAGCAACTGTTATATTTTTATTTTGTTTTCCTTTAAGATAGGAATAAACGTATTCTATGTGGGAGGAAGGGTGGAAGATGCAGGAGAAAGAATTGCTTCTGTTTTGGAAGGTCATGAAGGCAGTGGTGACTACATGGCCCTTAAATACCTTTGCCAGACATTGTTCCATAGTACTGTGGGAAGTAGTGGGGACAGATTCCACACAGAAGCAAGTGCCTAAGCAAAGACACAGCTGGAGTATGGGGCCTCTTTACTAAACAAACCCAGAATAAACACTGGACCACAAAACTTAATATTTGACTTGAAAATACTGGGCTTCCAATCAAGATGGAGGAATAGATGGTCCCCAGCGTCACCCTCTCTCACAAATCAACCAATTCACAACTATTAAAAAGCAAAAACAGCCAAGCTGGGGCCGCGAAAGCTCAGGGGAGGAGGAGGAGAGACCTATGGAGTGCATGAGGCAGGAGAAGCCATGATGACAGAAAGAAAGGACCACTCCAACCGTTTTGAGCCCTGGCTGCTTTAAGGCTGTGGCTGGTGAGCACATGGAGCAGGAGCCAGCAGAAGCCTCAGCTGTGCCCTTTGGATGGAGTTGCTTGGAGGCTGCAGCGGAGAAGAAGTCCTGGGTGGCCTCCAGACCAGAAAGACCACTAATAGGGTTCCTGTGGACTACATAGGAGCAAGGAGCCACAATAACTTAAAGAAGGAGCCACTCAGAGGCCAGTGAGTCATTGCAAGTGACTGGAGCACAGCCCACCCCATGGGAAGTGTTCGCAGCACAGGCCCACTGGGGGAACACTGGGACACAGCAAGGATAGCTGATCTGCCCCTCAATCAGCGTAGAACCACTCAGTGGAGACTGCTCAGGAATATAGAGCTGCAAGGGGTACAGTTTGATGAAAAGACTCAGGCCCAGACCAGAGTTTCTATGCAACCCAGGTGAACCAGATCTTATGAGAAATGGAAGTGCCTATAAGGTCAACCATTAAAACCTGAGCTGCACAAAAAGCCTTCCCTAGAAAATCAGCAGCAAAGCAGCAATTTAGCTCAACCGCAGAGCTCAAGTGCTGGTCCCCACAGGAAGTTCCTCTATTTTAGAAGTAAGCAAAGGACTACGAATTAGTTCCAGTGCAGAGTTTAAGTGATGGGAACAGCAAATAATCCAACACAGAACTGAAAGAATAAACAAAAACCCCACAGACCAAAGTTTGACATTAACTAGTAAAGGTCTCACATCACCAAAAAATACCTATAAAACCTAGAAGGACCAGAAGTCCCCTGGGCTACCACACCAGGGAGGGGTGAGGGACAGGGGCCTCAGCCATGGCCCCTGACACCTGCAACCAGTCCCAAGGGTGGGGGTCTGAGGGCCTCGGCCACCCCCCCCGACACCCACAACAAGCCCGGCAATGACCACCGAGCCACCACAGGAAGCGCCCTGGGCTCTCCTGAGCTGGGGCAGTGAGGGACGAGGGCTTCAGCCACACACCCCTGACATCTACACCCAGCACAGCAATGACCAAGACACTGCTGGAAGCCCTCTGGTCTCCCCTGTGGGAATGAGGGGGCACCACAGTCCTCAACCCTGCTCCTCCTCCTTCCTCCTTCTTCCATCCTATTTACTTCCCCTTTCTCCTCTTCTCCTTCCCCCAACTGCTCTGCAACAACATCATAGAATGTAAAAAAAATAATTATAATATTAATAAACTGAAAAAAAAAGAAAATATCCATATACCTAACAATCTTTCAACCGGATTGTGCTAATATAAAATTAAAAATGCAAAATTATGGAAAGGACCAATATAAGTGCACACAAAAAAATCTAAAGTGATATCTTTCATTTGGGCACTGAATTTAGAGCTAAGTTTTCTGATGGCCAAGGGAAAAATGGAAATAGAGTGATTTCTGTGGTTCTTATTCAACCGGTCAGTCATAATGTTGATTGAACATGTTTATGGAGCATGTGCTATGGACCAGAAGTCAGTGTTTTTCACACAGGGAAAAGGTGGTCATGAAAACACCGAGAAGTCCCAGCCTCATGGAGCTCATGAGTAGAGAGATAGTAATAAATACATTTCTGAGAAAAATTCCAGTTAGTGATAGTGACTGAAAATTAAGGGGGTGAGTGAAAAAAAAGAAAACTGCAAAAAGGAGCCTTGTTTTTAGAGGGTATGGTCAAAGAAGGAATTTTCAGGAAGTTAATATTTGGACAAATTTATGAATGAATTGAGTTCTTGATAAACATGGAATAGTTCTTCCAGACAAACTCTTTTTAAATTAAATCAAATTATAAGAACAGGTCATTAAATGATATACCTTTATCAGTAGGACTTTAGTGGGATCTGCAAAGGCAACTTAAGGGATGAAAATTTATCACAATTAGTTTTATTTCTTGTTTATATCATTCATTTTTTCTATGCTTTCCCTTTCAAATCTCATGTGGTTTCATCATTTCTGCACACTAAGCGGAAACCTGTCAACAGAGGTATATTTGAGCTTTTGGAGGGTGGTGACCGGGTCTGCAGACACATCCCCAAGAGAGGGAGCTGTCATACCTCCTCCTCTCTTCCACTTAACCTGGTAACCAGTAAAAGCCATTCGTCCTGTAAAAAAAAAAAGAAAGAAAAGAAAAAAACAAAACCAAAACAAACAAAACAAGCAGAGGTATAATTCGATATACTTTCATAGCATGTTGTCTTTCAGAAGCCCACCCTCCCACCAGGGCAGTGGAAGATGAAGACTGGAGGCCAGAAAGACCTCACCTGCTTTCCTTTGTAACTGCAGACAGCATGGTGCTTCCAATGCTCTTTGCAAAGACAAGCTTTCCTGGGCTTGAGGGTTTCCATGCCTCATCCATCTTTGCACTATTCTGCTTTATTTCGGTTCACCTGTCTGGGACTGATTCCAAGAGACAGAATCAAATGCCCGAGCTCCTCCTTCAGAGTGCAGTTCCTTGTCCCCCTCTTCGTCTGTGTGATACCGCATTTCTGGCTTGCTGAATGTCACAGAGACCATCTAAAGTAACCTCATTTGCAGTTTGGAACAAATTGCTACGTATGGATGACTTGTCTTAACAACTGTATTTAGGTGACTTATTTTGACAATTTTTGACAGCAGTGGCTATACACAAATTCCACTGAGGGGCGAGAGTAGAATACAGAGATATAGCCCAGAAGTCTCACGGTCATTTCAGGGGTTCAGGCCCTTACAAGGTAATCATTGGCAAAGTCATTAATTCTCACAGCCATTGCCCATTCTTAATAAAGCAGGTTGTTATATGCCGTATTGCAGGTTTACTTTTAGATCATGATCTCAACAATTATTAAATCTGATTCATCAGTTTTTTCAATCATTCTTCATCAGTTGAAGAATATCAGGAAACTGATAATAAAATATATATTTATGATAGCCCTTTAAGGAGGCCAACAAAAATGAAAAACTCTCGAGGGTCAGATAAATATGATATAAACGATGTGTCTTTTCTTCAGAAATACAAACTAAATCTTAATATTCTTGTTGCTGTTAAAGTTGAGAAATGACCAGTGACATAAGCACACACATTTATATAGAAGGGTGTTCATTTTTCAATATATTATCTGACAATATAAAAGTCCAATCGACTTTATTGGATTAATAAAAAGAAGTCCACAGGTCCTGATAACAGTGGGAAAAATTGAAAGAAAATTGAGATGTAAAAGGTGACATGAAAAAGCACGTGATGAAAAAAAAATTAATAGAGAAGCAAAGGCTGACATAGTGGAAACAGCCTCTTTATTTTAGTTAGATAATGTTGTTCTTCAATTAAACATTTTTTTTCTGGAGTTGCACAGACCGTTTCTCATAGTCCTCTAGAGAACAATGTTTAGGAAAAAACGTATAACCGATTGCTGATTTGCAAACGTGTTGTACCAGGACCATGGAGGGTAGAAAGGTCTCAGGGTGAAAAGGAGATGGGTGGGAGGAGAGAAAGACAGAGAGAAGCCACGTGATGATTCTGAATTCCTCGGGCATATTTTTCACCAGTCTGAGTAAAACACAGAGCAAGAGATGCCCCCCTGCCCTGCCACAGCACTTCCCAGCTCTACAGAACTTGTAATCAGAGCACGAACTTACACGTCCACTGATAACCAGCTGTCGCTGTTCGCCAGCGACTGGAGGTGGGGGGCAGGGGTTACTGGGCAAAGGCCTTAGTGCTAAAATCAAGATAGACTCAGGCAACATGGGACAGTTGGTCACCACCTTGTGTTCGTGCAGGCACAGGCACAGTGACGCAAGGTCTGGGTAAACTAAAAGCTATGCTGCCTTCAGGTGCTCTCTCATGATACTGTTGCAGAGAGAATCTAGCCAGAGCGCAACTTGGGCAACACTATTTATTGACTTGGTTGAACAATTGAACTGTTGCGAGTTGGTTGTACAATTTGGAGAAATGTAATTTAAATAACTCACATGCGTATCTGCAGCCCGACACTTTCCTGCCCTCTTCGCCTGCCCACTTGCACAGCACACTTGGGTTGTACCAGCCTGGTTACACACAGGTGTCTCAAAACTCATCCGTCCACCACAGAATGAATCACCCTGACCTCAATCTGCTCCTCTCGGGTCCCTGTGTGAGTGAATGCATTACTTCTCACCCACATTCCCAAACAAGAAGCTGCAGTTCACTTCTGGTTCCTCCTACTCTCCGACCAGATCCAGCCTGTTGCCGGTTCTACTGGATTATACATTTAAACCCCACATGTCCTCGTCTCCCCAACTGCTGCTGCCTTCCTCACAGTGCTCGCCACTTCTCACAGCCTGAGAACTGGTCTCCTGCCTTCAGCTGGTACCAAGCACACATTCTCTTTCTCCACATCCTCGTGTTCAGGTGTGTGGCTTCGTCTTACTTTTTCTCTCCTTTATTGAACACATCTCTCTTGATGTTCAAGATTTGGCCCAGATATACCTCTGGGCAGTTTTCTGTGGACACCCTGCCCCAGCCCTTTTCAGCTTGAGTACAGCTACTCAGGTCTTTCACTCCGTGCTGGACTATAAGCTCCTTAGAGGCAAAGACAATGTGTTACTTATCTCTGATTTCCAATGTGGAAAACCTTTGTTCAGAAAAGACACTGTACAGCCTTGGATAAGGGCTGGCAGGGGTAACAGGCTGTAGTGGAGGAGCTGGTGAAAAACAAATTGAGTTTTCAGTGCAGTCTCCTAGGCCCTATCATCTTAGCATTTTTTCTACATAGCATCTATTCTACCTGAAACTTTTTGTAAGGAAGTGGATAAGACTAAACATTTTTAGAGATAAAAGTCTAAAACCGATGTCATTCTAAATGCCCTTAAGCCACAATTAGAAGACACGATTCTCTCAATCACAGGAGTAACAAAGATTTCTTGATATTTTAGTCTTAAAGAAACTGAATCTAAAATGGGTTCCTGCTGATGAAACTACAGAAATGTAATTTTCACAATGGCGCTCTCTCCAGATTTATGTAGGTAAACTTCGTTAACTCTAAGACCCAGAAAGTCAGAGTTAGCCGATGAGCTGAGATGCTGTGCTATGCCAGTCTGTCATCCCTTCCCAGCCCAGCATCACCACATTTCAGACAAAACTTACTGCACCATGGAAGTGTTTTCTCAAAGTTGGACACAGCATAAAGGATGACTGATATCAAAGAGGATCTGGACAACAGCAAAAATGGAAAAATGTTATTTCAGAGTTAAAGATGCAATAAAAGCTCTCAGGAACTACCTTTATCTTGCTCTGAAATACTTCAAATATTCTTGTAATATATTCTTTGGCTATTTCAGCAGGTAACAAATTAGGAAAAAGAGAATTCCACAGTGGATTCTTACATTAATCAGCAATGAAGATGATCACAAATCCATGTAACAAGCAAAGTAAGTGTCACTCCTAGAAGCTGGAAAATTGTAGTCATCAACGTGGAATGTATTTTCCTGCACATCCAACTCTCATGTTTACAGATAGGAAAGAAAGAACGNTATCTGCAGCCCGACACTTTCCTGCCCTCTTCACCTGCCCACCTGCAGCACATTTGGGTTGTGCCAGCCTGGTTACACACAGGTGTCTCAAAACTCATCCGTCCACCACAGAATGAATCACCCCGACCTCAGTCTGCTCCTCTCGGGTCCCTGTGTCAGTGAATGCATTACTTCTCACCCACATTCCCAAACAAGAAGCTGCAGTTCACTTCTGGTTCCTCCTACTCTCCGACCAGATCCAGCCTGTTGCCTGTTCTGCTGAATTATACATTAAAACCCCACATGTCCTCGTCTTCCCAACTGCTGCTTCCTTCCTCACAGCACTCACCACTTCTCACAGCCTGAGAACTAGTCTCCTGCCTTTAGCTGGTACCAAGCACACATTCTCTTCCTCCACATCCTCGTGTTTAGGTGTGTGGCTTCATCTTACT
>NW_007746218.1:4627-5181 GCF_000696425.1 Galeopterus variegatus | reverse complement strand
GCAAAGTAAGTGTCACTCCTAGAAGCTGGAAAATTGTAGTCATCAACGTGGAATGTATTTTCCTGCACATCCAACTCTCATGTTTACAGATAGGAAAGAAAGAACGAGGAAATGGCACAAGGTGCAGGCCACCTAACTCTACGGCACACCCAAAAATGGAGCCAGCCTATCTCCACTGGTTTCTGCAGCTGGACCAGCAGCACAGAACGCGACTCCTTGTATACATTTCTACCTCCTGCTTGCGGGAGCACATTATTGGCCAAATACGTGGAAAGATTTAATTGTGATAGTTTAAAAATCATCTTACTTTTTACTTCTGGAGGAAAAACCTAACATGCAGTTGTTGTCAGGTATTAGAAGAAATAAATTGCTAATATTACTCAATAATGCTCATCTTAATATTCTCCTATTCAGATTCTACAGTACTACTGTTGATTAAAAAAAAACTTTTAAAATATTTACTGCACACTTAATATGGGAAGGGCATTATACGGCATGCATAGACAGTTAACAGAGCATGTCCTTGTCTTTTGAAAAGAGCATGGTGCACATTT
>NW_007746218.1:0-1244 GCF_000696425.1 Galeopterus variegatus | reverse complement strand
CAAAAGACAAAAAAAAAAAAAATACTAGGTTCTCTAACTGAATCATTTTCTTTTTTTGGCAGCTGGCCCATAAGGATCAGAACCCATGATCTTGGTGTTATAAGGCTGCTCACTAACCAATTGAGCCAGCCTCACTAGCTGAAGTTTTAATTACAAAATCACAACTGTTTCTTACAAAGAAGAAAAGGAAGACCTGTTTGAATAGGTTGATGTGGCCTCACTGGAGCTCTCTCAATGAGCTAGGCTACAAGTGGATAGTAGGAAGACAGAACAGTGCTATGTTTACATAAAGGCACGTACAGAAGAGTGGTGGGGAGCTTTAAAATAGTCACAGGGAGGTCCGAGAACTAGGGGAACCAAAGCACATAGAGGAGATGACAGAGATGTAGTGAAAAAAAAAAAAATGATGACATAGAGAAAACAAAATGACTGGTGTCAGAGTCCAGCTATGATTTCAGATTAGGAATATGATATGGGACTAAAAATTGTGCAATTGAAGATTAAGAGGAGAATTCAGATCAACACAGTCAATTTTACCTAGAACCAAATCTACTTCTATAGACTTCCTCTTTTCAGTTAATGGCAACTCATTTCCTTCAGTTGCTTGTGCCCCAAGCTTGGAGCTGTTGGGGAGCGAAGAATGATGCCCCAAATACAGTGCTTTGACTGTTGAGCTTAAAGAAGCAGCCTCATGGTCTCTCTGTGCCNAATATTGAAGAAATGATGACGTATATGGGTTTTGTCTAACAGGCAATGAAAAGCTGTGTTTGCAACGAAGAGAACAAAGAAGTTTGGGTTGGCAAATGTCAACTACTGCCACAAAGAGTTAAGTTATTATAAGAGCTCAGAAATCAGTTTTTATCTAGTTTGTGATAAATGAATTATTTTTAGAATATTGAAGAACAAATATATTTCTGACTCATGATAGATTCTTCATCACCAGAAATTTGTTTAAAATTTTGATATGCAGTATAACAAATAAATAATTCAAATAATTATGCCATATTTTACATTATCATATTATAGTAATGAAAATACCACTGACTGAAAGAAATCACAATAAATACGTAGAGAAATAAAAAGCCATCTAAAATTTAAATCCAAAGAACACATTTTGAACAATAGATATATTATTTCAAGATGACTTTTCAATGAGATCTTCTACATTTATTTTTAACTATAGTGAAAATTTACAGTGTGTTTTACAGCATTTAAACTAGAATTTCATGTGAATAGTTCCACAT